>NW_008240042.1:5537012-5565399 GCF_000691975.1 Corvus brachyrhynchos
TCCTGCTGTAGGAGTCACCGAGCCTTTTGACCAATGCTACTTGAAACTATAACGTCAATCAAAACTCAAATGGCTGATATTACTGAGAGTGCATTCAATCCCAAGGTGCCAACCCAGAAATCATATCTCCGAGTGGCCCCAAAGCCAGTGAGTGCTATTAGATATAACCCTACAAAAGAAGGATTAAACAGGGTTGCTCTATTCTTTCTCTGATCCAGGTAAAAAAAAACATGTATCCATCCTGGGCTCCTAAACAATGAGGTGGTTATTACTGGGGCTCAGTGTGAAGCTAATTCTGCAGGAATTTGAATCCCACATAGGTCAGATACCTAATCAGAAATACTGGTGTTTTCTCTTTCCTGCTTGGATCTCAGGAGGGTGAAGGAAGAACTTCATGTGCCTGGTAGAGGCCAGGTTGGCCAGAGAATTGAAGCTTGAATTTGTCAGTTCTTCAGTCAAGAGATCATTCAAGACACCTAAATGCAAAGTCAAGGGTTAGCCTGTTAGAGGAAGTTTAGCTTGAAGTGGTGGTCAGGGCTAGCATATATGAATATGTAAATATGTACATTCATTAAAGCAACAAAAGGGTTGTAGTCTAAAGGGGGAAAAAATTACTTCTCTTGCATTGAGATACGTTGAGTGATTGTGTTTCAGAGGTGTTGGAATGTATGACTAAGGACAATTTGAATATTGTCTGTTGTAGAGGAAAATACTCTAAAGCTGTCTATTAAGTTTATTGCAGCATACTTTACTGCAAAGAACAGGAGCCTGAAGGAGAAGGAGCTGAAAGAGTTTTCAACAGGGCTGAAACACACAACCTTTTGGTGTACTTTTCAGACTCTGTGGTCTCATTTTCAGTCATGCTGTATGTTTCCTGTAGTCTTTTGAGGGGTCTGGCAGGCACATCAGAAGCAATGTAGTCTAACGGCTTCTTCGCCTGCATGTATGCAGCTAGGTCCTTGGGATCAGGAAATTTGGCAGTGCCTCGGGACCCTTGCCCTAGTGCTGGCAGACAGAGCAGTGCCCCAGCAGACCTGTCTGCTGCCCTTGCAGAGGGCAGACATCCAGCATGATTCATACAGGGCGAAGGAGGCTCAGGCGAGAATTAATTTGTATTATTCAGGGAGTACCAATCAGGATCTTATTGTTCTAGGCAGTGTGCAGACGTATAATCAAAACTGTCATCCAAAGGCCTACAGTAACATCATGGGAACTGAGATAAGAATAATCCTGAGACATGCTTGAAGGGCCTTGAGGAATGTAGGCCCCAAATACAGAATATCTGATACTAAAACATTATATTTGACCTTGTATGAAACATCTGGTCTGTAGATGTTTGCTGTATGAACCTGTGTTCTGTGTACAGTTATTTGGAAGTTTGTGAGCTGGTGCAGTTTCTGACCCATTGCAAACTTCTCATTCCCTGGCCTCTTTCCTTCATGAGGAAAGAAATAAGTATAGAATGACAGCATGAATGGAACAGACAGTAAAGTGTTCTGTGTCATTCCTGACTTTGTGAAGCAATGAAAAGGGGCACAGTGAAGTTTATAAAGTCCATAGTTGACTTCACCAGAAGTAAAATTCATAAGCTACAGACTTCAAATCTCTTTGAATCGATAAACCAGCAATTCTGGTCCACGGGTCTTTTAATAATAATAAAAAAAATAATTAAAATTGGCCCCGTTGAGCATGGGTTTCCTCAGGTAAAGAGGGAAAAATAAACATCACAATGTTTTGAGACTTAGTTTGAAAAACTGGAGAAAGGCCCAATAAGCAGGACAGCAGTCACTAAGTTATAAAGTTGTGTTCCATGCAAAGGTGAAAAGAGTACAAAAACAGCAAAGCACCAGATTGTCTTTGCAAAGCACTTTTGTGCTGCTTGGCTTTGCTTCACCTTAAAGGACTGGGGATTTCTGGAGTTCCCAACCGAGGTGATAGGCTCTATTACTGACTGTGACAGGAGCATGCTTAATCTTTGCTATAAAGTGATAAGAGTGCTCCCAGGATTTGGCCATCAAAAATTGTATTCAGAATTGTCACTGATGCAGAAAGGTTGCAGATATATTCACAGCTAGGGGGACAAGGTTTAAAAATGCTTCGATTTCATTTTCTTTGGGCAGAGGAGGGGAAGATGATTCCTAATGATTATTTTAAAAGCATTCCAGTAAGGCTTTCTTCGGATGGCTGATCCAGCAGCTTGCCTCTTGTTGGCATTGGAGATAAACTCAGGCCTATAAGTTCAACTTCCTATGCTGTTCGTGTCTGCATCCAAAGTGTATTGACTCTGTCCTCAGTGGCAGTCAGAAAGTCCATATGCAGTTGCTGTATGGGAATTAGGGAAACACTTGTGTTCAGATCCTGTATCCGTGTGCAGTGGGGTAATGCAAGAGACTAATGAGACCTTCCTCTTCCTCTCCCAGGTTTCTCCATCAAGATAGGTTAATGATAAACAGTGCAGCAAAAGTAAGCGATCTCCCCTCTTCTCCCCCTTTCCCTGACATAGAACTGAAAACATGGATTCTTTAGGAGGCTTTTGATTGAGAGAGAAAACATGAAAACAGAGAGGAAGTCTGTCAGAGTTGGATCAATTTGCCCAAACAGCTCAGTTTTTCAGCTGACAGCATTTTTGCACTCGGAGGGGAGTTGTCAAAATCTCTCTACAGGCAGTCATGTCCTTCATGCTGAGAAATACCTTATATTATCTCAAAAAGAAAGAGGAAAAGAAAAAAAAAAAAAAAAAAAAAAGACAAGATGGCTTAGATTCCTGTTCTTTTAGGTCACGGAGAAAATACCCACTCTTGTTTCATTTCTTCATCAAATCATGTCGTGTTAATCTCGTTTGCTGCTTGATCACTCACTTTGACGTGGAGTTTGTCCCCTCTTGCCGTGTCCCGCTGCACCGCAGCAGAGGCTTGGCAGGAGGCAGAGCCAGGCAGGCAGCAGTGTCTGTCTCAGGGCTCCTGATGCAGATCAAAAGAAGTGATTAATGCAGTTAGGGTGCACTGACCCACTCAGAAAACAGATTACTCGTCTCTTTGCACTTCCCTAATGAGAGCAGTTGATAAAAATACCTGTAATGAAGAAGATGCTTTAATGCTTTATTGTCCGACAGCCCTTTCTGGGCTGCAGTCGCAGTCAGGAATAGTCACAGAAACCCATGAGAGATGGGAGTTAAGGTTTGCATGGTGTATTGGCCACGTGGCAATGGAAGATGGAGTTGGTTACCCTGGACAGGAGGATGCAGGTTCGGAGGCAGAGAATCAGGCCTCTGATGAAATGGGGGCTCGCGGCAGAAGTACAGGCAGTACTGGGGAGGTAAAATGTGGGAATGGAGATCGTGCTACACATGCAGAGACATAAAGGTTGGAAAATAAAGACAATTGGAGGGGACATTGCTATAGGCTATCACAAGTGGAGGCAGGGGAGAGTGACAAATTCTTGGACCACATCACACAGTATCTGAAACCATGAGGCACTTCAATTACCGTCTCCAGGCTGGTGACTCACAGATCTACCTGTCTGCTCTAGACATGTCTCCTACTTCATAATCCAGCATCTTGGCTGATTTCTCTGACAACCCCCCTGGATGCTTTGCCACTGAAATTTAAGCTCAGCATGGCAAGAGCTACTGCCTGATTTCTTCTTCTCCCCCACTGCTCCCCTTTCTGCATGAACAAGAGTGGCATAAGTGAGAGAATGACAGAGCTGTGTCCCAAGCTCTGCCTGTGAGGAGTGTGTGCTGTAGCGCATTTGGCTTTCATTAAACCCCTTGACCTGGAGTTGCTCTCTAAATTACACTGGCAGGTGAATTTAAAGCTGTCTGAAAGGAAGAGAAAGAAGGTTGCAACTGGTGGGAGTCTCCCTGGGGCAAGGAGAGAGTCTGGTGTGGGGGTGGAGGGATTGTCCAGACACAATGCCACTACTGTTCCCAGGTGTGGCTTTATGTTACGGTTAAACTGATGGCTGTCCCCATCCCACCCCTGGCTCTTTTATTCTTGCCCTTTCCTTTGCTTCAGATCTGGCACTGCTGCCACAGCAGCCCGAATTGGTTCTGCTCATTGAGCCAGTGGAAAACTGGTCATTATTGTTTTCAGTGGGTCGTTTTCCATCAGATCAGCTCTACCTTGCTCTGTGCTTGCATTAGTTGCCAGATCTGCTGCGAGAGAGGGGATGGGAATGCCTGGCCATGTCTCAGGGGAGAGGAGACTGCTGTGAAGTGGTTTAGCTCTAACATGAGGCCACAGCCTTGGTTAAGAGCTGCACCCAGCTAGAAGAGATGGGGGTCACAAGAAATAGTCAGCAATATTCCTTCCCCCCAAAGAAAGGGAAAACTAAAACAAAATCTTCTGATGATGAGATCTGCTTTTCAGCATCTGATAGTCTGAGGTGGACAGCCCCAAGGGGATACCTTTCAAAGCAGTGTAAGGAATGATTTTGCCTCTGCAGGAGATAGACTGGATGGCTTTGGCTGGGTTTTCCCTGAACTTCTCCATCCCAAGTCTTTTCAGGCACACCAGAGGCAGAACAGGCTGGGCTTGACCCATTGAGGAGGTTGGAAACATCCTGTTTGACTTTTGGGACGAGAGCAGAGTAAGGACAGCAGGAACTGGCTCAACACTCTTCATATCAGATTAAACCTCTGAGGTGTGGCCAGAAAAATGTCACTGGGTTTTGCTGTATTCACCATTGCTAAACCTGCTTTGGGTGATTAGTGGCCAGTATTTGTCATCTGCTCCAGGGCTCTGAGGACTGCATTGCTCCAAATCCCTCTGTTTCCTCTGCACCAAAATCCTTCTCCTCCTCTCCCATGTTTTTCAGTGCAGGTGACTGGTAACTTGTATTTCATAGCACATCAAGCACATCTGGGAGGGGAGGAAAAATACGATGTGTTGCGTTTCTTTAGCCTGCAAGCCTTTGGGGAGACAAGCTCAAAAAATGTGCAGCCCTGGAGGTCAGTCCCCTGCTTTGGGCACTGGGGAAAGCCAGGCCTGGATACAGCCTTCCTGCATGTGCTGCTGTATGTGGGGGGGGGGGAAGACAGGAGATCTTTAACACAGTTTAACTATCCTGGCACGGGTGAAATATTTCCCAGGTTTTTTAGTTCTTCTTCCTTCCCAGCCTTTATACCACAAGGTAGATTTTGGGATGTCCACTGGGGGATGCAGAGCATCACTGGAGCCAAGGTGCTGCTAAATCAAATGTTTTAAGTTCTTAACAGAAGAATGAGGTTCATCTCAAAAACATGAATTATAATGTTTGCACATCAAAACGAGAAGTCTTGGTGTGACTTGAAGAAGCTCATTCATCTCTGAGTTCAGCTGGAACATGAGTTTCTGAGTCCTAAATGCTCCTTGGAAAATACACATCTGCCACTGCTGAAAAACTTACAATTGCTTCGCCTGCTGTAATGCTCAGTTTTTAACCCATTCCTTTGGCATTATTTTGACCTTATTTTCTCCTGTAGCTCAAACCTAGCCTTGGTCCTCCCAGGTAATGGCTGTCACATGAGGGACAACTTGGCCATCAAAAAGGGTCATTTTGATTTCCTTTGTCTCATTGTTAGGGCTGTTGTTTGTTGTGACAAATTAAAAACAGGAATAGTACTACCTCAGAAAAGTCTAGTCCGCCTTCCACTCACACAAGCACACTGCCAGGTGCTGCTTTTGGATTTGCATTTACTCTAAAACATGAGAGGCATGTGTGACAGGGACTTAGCCAAACACTTTCTTCTTTTTTCCATTGAATTTTCTTTCTCACATCCAAGGTCTTCTTTGCATTTGGCAGGTGCCTTGACTGAGCCTGAAGTTTGCTTTAGTCAGTACTGGGAAACTTGGCCATGGCCCACTGAGGCTGCTGGTGTTGGTAACCTCTGTTTTCAGCAGGCAGACGTGACCAGGAGCCAGCTGTCCCTCGTGGAAGCCACACTGCCGGTACCCTACTTTTTCCTGCTGCAGTGGCTCTAAGCTTGCAATAGTTCCCTGTATGAAATACAAGAGGCAAAATGGCAAGAGAGCAGGGATAATGTAGTCAGAGAGTTCCTCTTGGGAAAGAGGGTTTTCTTGTATTCAGAAGCATCCACGGCTTCAAGGGAAGGACAGGGAAATGACCGAGGGAGCGAGGGAAGAAGATGGAGCGTGTGAGTTGCTGCTACCCTAAGGAGTTAAAAGGGCATTGAGAGATGAAAGAGAGATGTACAGATGAAAGAGAGGTACTCCATAAAGGCCATGAATAAATGAAGCAGTGGACAGAATCCGTGCTAACTCTGACATGTCTGAGGAAGAGAATGGCTTTATAAAAGCTTTATTTAAAAAGAAAGCTTTTAATGCAAAATGGAAAAGGGTGGGCAGTGAGAGAATGATGTTTTGTAAAGATAGTCATTGATGAAAGGCAGAAAAAAAGGCTGCCAGGAGAAGTCTGAATATATGCAGAGTAATAGGTCTGAATTAAATTTGTTTAATGGCATGTCAAAAGAGTTTGTTAACAAGCCCACCTGCTTTTTAATTTCTCTTTTCACATGTTTTATATATGCCTACATATTATGGGATTCAAAAAGACTCATGAAGGGAGAAAAAAAGACAAGAAAAAAATTTACTAGTTTTGAAAATTAAAGAGGATGAGAGTGATGATTCCAGAAACTGCAGTCCAGCAAAGTAAATGTAATCTTTTGCTAGATAATAAATTGGATTTTTAAAAAAATTCTGCTAACATTTACAGAATTACACAAATGTGTCCAAAAAGTAATGTTGTATTTTATAGATGAGATCATCACAGACAAACTGGACTGCTTTTGATAATGATTTTTTTCAGTTACATGGAAAAAAAAATAGGCCACAGCATAAAGAACATAAAGAACATAAAGAATACTTTATCTGTAGAGATACTGGTAAAATTGTCATTATGTTTTCCAAGACTTTTCCTCAGAATATATATGTTGCATACCTAGTATGTGCCCATCCTATTGTCACCAAAAAAACCGCCAAATATGTAAAGAGCTGAAATCAAAGGCTCGGGAATGGATCTGTGGTTTCATGGGTATTAACTAATTAATAATCGAAGCAAGTGGACTAAAAATCCATGGAGGTGCCTGCATTCAGAGGTGCAGACAAGAAAGGGTGTAGGAGAGGCAGTACCTGGAAGCATGGGTCATCAGAGATGCCAGCACAAAGTTAAATTAAATCCTCTGGATGAAATGCTGACTAGGTTGTCTGAAAAGGATCTTGAAAACTGGTGAACCTGTGGAAGACAAAAGAATGCTACAAGAAGCTGGAAAATAGGTGGAAATCTGAGTAATCTGACATGACAGAAAAAAATTGTGTTGCAGTGATTGCCTCTGGATAAGGACAGCAAAGAAAGGGGACTCTCACCCCTTGAGAACAAAGAGTCTGAAGCATGTTTGTTTAAAAAAAAATAAATACATCTCCTGGTGGCTTGTCGCTGCAGCTGCTGGATCTGAGTCAGGCATGGGGCAAAACTGATAAGGACAGCAAAGAAAGGGGACTCTCACCCCTTGAGAACAAAGAGTCTGAAGCATGTTTGTTTAAAAAAAATTAATACATCTCCTGGTGGCTTGTCGCTGCAGCTGCTGGATCTGAGTCAGGCATGGGGCAAAACTGCAATTCAGGTGCACGACTGTCCATACCCACCATGGGCAGTGAGCAGAGGAGCAGCAGGGAAAAGGGAGAGCCATGCATTCCGGTGATTGTGGTTATCTTCATGGCATCACCGGGCTTTTAGAGACAAGTCATCAGATGTTTTAAAATGCCTTATTTGTAGTCTGGTAAGTGTTGGTGGTTTTTTTCCTTTGCTTTTGGGGGTTTGAATCTTTCAGTCTTATGTTTTCTATTCAGGCTTTTTCTTTGACAGTGCACTGGAATATCTCAGGTAGAAAATAAGCAAGGGCCAGGCAGAAATGTTGCCCACGTGTACACATGACAATAGGCGTTGTACTCTAGAACAATCAAATGTCACCAGCACTGGAAATGTGGCCCAGGATCAGGAAGAAGGCCTGCCCTGTTAATGTGCTAGAAACAGTGGGTATGCTTCTAAAAAGGACCAGGAGGAAGTGGTTTTAATAGGTACACAGATGAGACTTCTCTGTTGCTGCTTTTCTTGGTTTGTCCATGCATTTGCAGATTTTTTTCTGTAGTTTTATATCATTGCATCTGTAGATGACTAAATCACTTAGGGGCAGATTTTTGAAGATGTGTGGATGTTTATTTTCTGTCTATGAGCATCCAGATCGCTTTTTACAAAAATAGTGGAAAAAAAAATCCCTTAGGCCAAGCTATGATGTTTCCTTCAGTCTTCAGAAAACATCTTTGTTCTTCTAAGTTACTAGCTTTTTAAAATGCATTGTATCTCTCATGTGTCAGACCTGAAAATAATGGCCAGTCAAGCACTTTTTCTAATTCACAAACATCTTTCTCATTTCCTCTACCTGAGGAAGGTAGAGGCCATGTCACCAGATAGACTATCAAGGTCATATCCATATTTTTGCTACCAAACATGGGGGATTTTCTCACCTTGTCACAGCACGTGCACGTGGCCTGGCTGCTATGAAGACAGGCGGCTTGCACCTACCTGTGCCACACGTGCTGTTTGCCCTGTCTCACCTGAGATGCTGTTGATATTTAGGCAGCATTGGCCAGACCTGCATCCCTGTGTTATGGTGCAAGACAAGCAGGTCAGGGATGATCCACAGTTGTCTTCCAGCATTAGCCCTTGTTGCCTGTTGCTGCCCCTGCCCTGCCTGTGCCACTCACAGGGAACCAACCATGGGCACAGGCCTCTCCAGCAAGAGGGAGAAGGGAAATGGAACACAATATGAGCTAGTAGATACAAAATTGGCAACTTCATCAAACACTACTTTGATGATTACGTTTGATTGCTGTTTACTTTTTTACCTGGGAGCTGGCCGCAGAAACAGCAGATGGGTATATGCAGGGTGGGGTCAGGAGAAGGCCATGCAAGCTGTTCCGATATGAGGCGTGCTCAACTTCCCATCAGCAACAGAGACATCTTGACCTTTGGTATTTTGTCAGAAGTCTCCTTTCTTTTTCCTGCACCACTGTCAGCTCAGGCTCAATGTGCAGAGAAAACAGCTGGAGGATTGGAGAGACAGGTGTGGACTGTTTCTGCCTTCTATTTTTGTTTTAAAGTTCTCACATCCATCTTTACAAGTGCTTTTCTGCAGCAGCTGGAACTGAAGACAGGGAGATAGGAGTCCTTCATTCCTAGGGCTGGGGCTTGCAGCAAGCATCTGAAACTGCAAAATTCACTCAAAAGGGAGTGGGAGTCGGCCTCACTTGGGAAAGCTGGTTCTGTCAGTCTTTGAGATCAACTTGAGCTTGTACCAGTGATACCAGTCTCAAAACCTTTCATAGGTCCCCTGGGTAGAATTTTGGTTTTTAATGGAGTCAGTGGCAACCTTTGTAATGCCATTAAAGGCCAAGAAGACTGTGTGCTTGTGTACCAGTCCTATTGCCAGGCCTTACTTCAGACACCTCTGCTTGCCTCCTTCCCTCAACTCTCTCAAAGGTCACCGCTGGCAATAATAGTAAAACCAAAGCAAAAATGTAATTCTCTTGATTAACAAGATTTATAAGGTAACAGTTTCTCCAGTCTGAACACACTGATGAGTCTGAAGAACAAGCGAGCTGGCACTGATACCCAGAAAATGAATCACAACAATTGTTTGCATTGGTTTTTTTTGGAGAAGGAATATTAAAACCCAAATTTTGATTCATTATCATTGTGAGAAGTGTGCAGTCTAAGAGAAGTATGGGGTTTTTTAGTAGTAGTATGTAGTAGTAATAACAGAAATTTGATTTTCTTTTGCAAGTACTGTGTTTTGCATCAGCAGCAAATAGATAAAAGCTTTCTGCAACTTGTTTCATTTATCACTAGAGAGCATTTGATGCTACTGCTTTCTCCATATAAAGTAAAAGCCTTAATAAAGCAGTAATAAGCTTCCATAGTTATTACTGAGTTGTAATGAATGTCTAAACAAACTCATAGATGTTTTTAGCCTTTCATATAATGTGGATGTATCTTCTTTACTCCAGCCTAGCCCCTTAAGTCTGCAGAATTATTCTCTTTTGGTTTGCTCTCAGGAAGATTTAAAAAATCTCAGGTGATTTAAAAAAAAAACCAACCAACCAGCCAACAAAAAAACCCAAAAACCATGTGTCAGCAGTGTGCCCAGAGCAAGTCCTGTAAAGGGCCATAATGATGATAAAGGGAAGCATCTCTTTGTGGGGATGGGCTGAACAGCTGCAAGTATCCAGCCTGGCCCAGATTGTCGAAGGGATCTTATTGATATGTATAAGTACATGATGACAGGGAATAAAGAAGATGGAGCCAGGCTCTTCTTACAGGCAGATAGTGGAAAAGCTGTTCTATTTTTTTTTCCTGTGAGGGTGGTAAAGCACTGGTACAGATTGCCCAGAGAGAGACTGTGGAGTCTCCATCCTTGGAGATACTGGAAATCAGATTGGACACTTGCCATGGGCTCTTTCTGCCCTTGAGCTGGGCTAGGTGATTTCCAGAGTTTCCTGCCAAGCTCAGCTATTTTACATTTCAGTAGTATCTTTGATGCAGCAAATGGGGAGACTGTTCTGTGGTTATAAGGGCACTGATCATCCCGTACATCAAGCAGCTCAGAGTGAGAGCAGACTGTCTCCTTGTTCCTGCTGCAGAACCAAGCAGCTATTAAATGATGACTTTTGCTCACTAATGACATCAAATGGGTTTTTAACATGTAAACGAGAAGAGGAAAGCACAGTAACTTGTTATTTGCTATGGGTTTGCCTGAAGTAGATATCCCATGTTAAAGCACTTAAAAGCAAATACGGAATTTATGATGTGTTGGTAGATTTTAAACCTGAATTACGTCCAGTTGTTGTAATGGCTAATAATGCAAATTATCTGAGTCACCCTCAGTGTAAAGCAGTAAATATAACCTGCACATTCAGACACACTTCTTTTTTTTTTTTTTTTTTTCTCCCTTTTCCCATTAATATTTTATCTCCCTGAAGAGATGTTTTCAGCATGTTATGTGCACTAGCATACTGTGCTTGTGGTATTCCTGGATGTCATTACAAAGAAGCCTGAAGACTGTACCACTGCTCCGCTGCCTGTGACGCTAGCTTGGAAATTGCTTGGAGCAACAACAGCAAGTGTCAACAGGGAGCTGTATTAATTATTTGGAATGTGTCTCTTAAGAGGAATCAACTGCTTTTATTGCAGAACGAATATTACTTGAAATGGGAAGGTTACTCTAACTGTTATCATAATCTATGTGTCATTAACTTTCCATGTTTAGAAGAAGAGATTAACAACCCTGTAAATTGGCACAGTAAATAGATGAATTATAAAAAAATGTTTTTATTATAAATAGAAGTTTCTCAGTATACTTACCTCCAGATTGCTGGAGAAGGATTGAGTCTTTAGCAACTGAGAAGCTGCATGGTGGTGTTGGGAACCAAAAAACTTCCACCTATGTGAAAGCAATGCTGAGCTCTGAAAAATGATATCTGTGTCTCCTTCAAGTGGGACAAACAGGTGGGATTGTGCTTCATACCATGCTTGCTTCAAAAATTGCTGTGACATAGGAATGCTTGCTTCCCTCTTAAAGTGAGGTTAACAGATTGAATGGCTTGTGTGAAATCGGGTTCTCTTCCATAGCATATATATAGAGAACAGGTTTCAAGAGAACATGGTGCAAGGTGTACATAGTAGTTGTAAAGCAGGTGTAACTAAAGTTCAGCAGAAGTACCCGTGTCTGCAAGGAAAAAGTGAGAGATGGGAGTGGTTTCAGCTTTTCACCAGATGTCCCCACAAAATGGAAGTTCACTGTGGAAAACACACAGAACAAAATCCTTGCAAACCTGTTTTTAATCCAGTGCCATAAAAATGCTGTGGTTTTGACTATAGCCCTGATAGATCTCTGTAGGAAACAGCAGAACTAAACCACTTATTTGTCCACAGGGCAGGCTCACCATGGGCAGGTTTCCTACATTGCCCCACCGATCCACCTCGATTCGGATGTGGAGAGACCGCCATCCAAGGGTGAGTCAGTGAGACAGTCTCCATTCACTTGCATTCCAAACCAGCCACAGGCATGGGTGGACATTGCTCACTTGTTCACAGAGCCTCCATGGCCAAGTTGTCACCCTCCATCTGAGGACACTCTGGGGAGCAAATTAGTTCCTGCAAGAGAGGCGTATGTGAGATGACCGTGTCCCACGTGTCCCGTTACATACCTTTGAACATACCATAACTTCACAGGCTGGTTTGCTCTCCTCACTAGTTTACTCCTGCAGGGACAGGTACACCTTAGGTCCTGCCATCTGTCTTGCACCTTTCCTTCCTGATGGCAGTGCAAGGGCACAGGGAGCTGATGGCACAATGCAAAAAGGCAGATTTCAGCTCCCCCTCAGGTGAGTGAAGTATACAGAATGGATTGTACAGTAGTTCAAGCCTGGATTCAGTCCTCATTGCTGTTGCTTGAGGTTTTTTTTCCTAAGACTCGGTGAGGAGATGTTGATTATAGAGGATGACTCAAATTTTAGGTGGGCTGATTGCCCTTGGGAGTGGTGCTAGTAGCCAGTATGTACAGAGTAAGTCCAGAATGGCCTTGCTAAGACAGGTGCCTGTCTTGAATGGTGCAAATAAAGCAATGTGAATGTGCGGCCTTGATTTCTCTGCCCCATTTGGAGGATCATTCCCAGGCTGTGCTGTGCTGTGCTAAGCCCCCAGTGTTTGCCCCTGTGGCCTGGGGAAATGAGCTTGTCCCCAGAGAAAGCCTATGTGGTGCTGCAGACTTCTTACACCTCCCTTTGCTCCTTTTGGTTAGGCTGGTCAATATTCAGGTATGATATCAAAGTTAGCAGCTTGGAATAGATAGTTCCAAGTTCTTCTTGGAATAGATAATAGCAAAGCTAAAATCATACAGGAATATGAAGGGATTTCTTGGTCAACTCTGCAAGTTTATATGAACATCAAACTCAGGGAATGTTGTGGAAGAAGAGAAGGGGAGGAAAAGGACAGCCAAAGTGTGATCGGATGGAGATACTCTGTACCTTAGGTTTGGGATTTTTTTCCCTTTTTCCTGCTCTTCAAAGGGTGCTACAGTGGCAGAAAGGGGACCAAATTGACCTGTATGGTGATCGTCACCGTTCTGCCACAACACTGTAAGGCTGTTGGTCTGTGTTTTGTGTCTGCACATGTTTCTCTAGCTGCTCTTAATTGAAATATGCAAGGAACCATGTGCTGGGTGGTGTGAGGATGCCAGATGCACAGTCCTCTCTCCAAATCTGGTCTTGCCATGAGCCAGGCTGATTGTGTACAATCTCCTGGCAGTCCCCAACCTCCGTTCAGCTTTAAGTGAACTACCCTGGCATTTGACGTGTGCATTTGAGATCATCAGCTTCTCCTAAGTCATTTGAAAACCTCCAGTTCTGTGGTAAAATTTACTACCTTGCTTTTATAGCAGAGCTCTCTAGTGAGGCAGAGACAGTTATGACTTGCAGGACCTTCTTTCTCTAGTCTGTCATTGAGGTGATGAATCAGAACTTACTTAGAATAGGTCAATGTAAATCCTTGCCTTGGCATCTGAACAGACTATAGAAGACTGAAGGATGCTGGAAGAGCAGCAGAGAGAGAGAGAACCTGTGTCTTGCTTTCTCCAAGCTGAAAGAGCTAAAGACTAACAAAACTCTTCAGTGATCTGCTGTTCATGAGGGCAGAGCTACCTCAGCAAGATAAATGGCAGTGCCACCAGGAGCAGGGCGAAGTGGGTCAGGCAGAACAGTTGCAGTGCTTGCAGAGAGGGTAAAATAGAGTTTATCCAACATAAACTACTACATTGACGCCTTTAACCAGGGCCTCCACCCCCCTAGCTGAGAGATCTTAAAGAAGGAGCTGCTCCTGGTGGAAGGACTGATATTACTGCTGCTGTGTGCTGGTAAAAGGACTTGAATACTCTTGTGTAACTTAACAGGAGAGGGCCAGGGAGGAAGCCAGGCATCAATCTATTAGCTGGTGACTAGGGGCTGTTAAAATCGTAATAATTGGTACTGTCTCCTGGGGGAAGAGCAAGGCTTTCCTCTGGCCCTGGGATGTGGGATGTGTAACTCTGTTGCCTCATTTCTGGTCTCAGCATCCAAAATCCATGAGATTATGTAATAATATTTTTTTTTCCCCATAAGTATTTTAGGCTTATGACTCCTTTTTGTTTGCCTGCTTTTTCTGACACCTTTGGACATGCTTGGTTCATGTTCCAAGCTTCATCCCATAACCACAAGAGCTGTTTCAAACAAAGGAGTCAAAACCACCTATCCTTAAGCTTGCGTTCCTCCACATTTCCTGTAGCTGGATCTCTAAAACCAGAGCAGCATTATGACAGTCAGCATAAACCACTAATGCTTTTGTCTACTCCTTTGATGCTCTTCATTCCCCCTCCATGCTGCTCCTTGCACTAAGCTGAATGCCAGGTGCAGGCCAACCTCGCACTCAGAGTGGCAAAAAGAAGCAGCCACCATACAGTTTTAATTGTAATAAATGGAAATAGAGCCTGGGTAGATGCTTTAATAGGAGCATCTTTCCTTCCTGTATCATCAAAAAAAAGATACAGCTTTAGTGCTCCTGTGGGTCTATGCAGTTGCAATTCTCAGCTGACAGATTTATTTGTAACTGCCTCTTCCTTCTCCTTTTTAAAAATTTTATCACTGGTGACATTTACACACATTGTTTATGCATGCAGGAGATTTTTACCTGCCTTTCAGAGTCCTGACACTGGTGGTGAATGGAGTATAAACTGCAGTAGTTTACTAGTACATTAGTGTCACTGTGCATTACAGGGTAATTACTCTGAGCCACTGCTCTGTGCAGCCACCCAGTAATGACACTGTACATCACTGAATAGAAATGAAGCCTTGAATCAGCATTTTTCATCAAGATGCTTCTTACTCCCCACCCCCTTTTTAATTTGAGGCTGTTGTAAAATTAGCTCCATCTAAGAAGCACTGTTAACCACTATTTTTACACCTCCTTTCAGTCCAACAGTCTGGATGTGACTACATGATTTTTATGCAAGTGTTTACATTTTCTTTGTACAGAAAAATTCCAGGGATATCTGAGAACTTAGGTTGTGATAACATAGACTGAAGATTAAACCTGTGTTTAAAAATGGATCACTGGTTACTGACAATAGCAAGGAGTTTCATAGATGAGAGTGACACTGATACTCTGGTTTAGAAAGGGGTTTTATGGAATTATCATATATAGCAAGAAATTAAATGTTTATACTCAAATTCTGCCAGGTACTAAAACACAGTAAAGAAGTAAATTAAACTCACTGAATATGTGCACTAAAGCTATTTATAAAGCTGAATAGAAGCAGATTTTAGTGTATATGTGGAATCATATTAATCTTGAAATGTATGCCTGGCATTTCAAGATAGGCAGCCTGAGAAAGTCTCCTCCCCTGTTGAGCTGATGTTTTGTAAAGGTTTCCTTCTAAGTTGAAGTTCAGAGAGTAGTTATCTTTGAGATTGATATGCTTGAAGTCAGTACATTTCCTAAACATTAGCTGATAAGCAAAACTCTGTACTGGTCCCCAGTTCTAGAAATAAATAGCAAATAGAGGAGGCACAGGAAGTTCTTATCCTTCTGTGCAGATTTCTCTAGCCAGGGAGGTTGTTTTGGCACTGTGTTAAGGCACTCTGGGAGGTTTTCCTGTAAACCCCAGTTATCAGGTTCATATTCCATAAACACAGAATCTGGCCTTAGTGCTTAGACAGCACGTCAGTGAGACAGAGGTTTTGCTGGGTTTGCACCTTTCTTTTCCATCCTAGCGGAAGATGTTCCTTTGTGCTTTCTTTGCTCAAAACCTGGATCCATTCTGCCATTTTTCTCCACTTTGCATTTGCAATATCTGAGGGAGAACCTTTCCTGAATGCACGGTGAAGTCTTATTTCCAAAAATAGAGTAGGCTTTTTGTTAGTATGAATTCTGGGTCTTATTTATTTTTTTCCCTCCCAAAGGTCCCAGAGAGGGTCGATGGCTTCGCAGATGATGTAGAAGGATCTGACAGCTGGGCTTATTGCACAGCCCCAGTCCTCCTTCCCAGGTCCAGGGAAAGGGGAGGGCTGGGCAGCGAGGCCACCCAGTAGCACTCCTTGCCTTAATTCAAGCTGACGCACGGGGTCATGTATCCCATGCTCATCCAGCCCTGAGACACCAGCTTGCCTGCCTCTCCCTCCCAGCTCCAGCACTGAGAGAGGTGCGTTCAGGAGTCCCTGCTGGGAGCCAGCGGGGGCCAGGCACCTCCTGTTTCCAGGCTTTTCCATTTTCTGCTGGAATTGCCCCCCCGGGGAAGGCATTCTCTCAGCTCAGGAGTCCTTTACAGTGTCCCTCTGCTGCTCTCAGAGGTCCTGCTTTTACTCATCCTGCTGCTTCTAAGTTAGCTGTATGTTTCCAGCTTCTTAAGGCAGTATTATTTTCCAGATGTCATTCAGGTAGACGAATCCAGGGGAGAGGCTAATTTGATGCCTGTAAGCCAAGAAAGGATCATGCAGTGGATGCTCTTTGGTGACCCCTGTGCTCAGGACCCTTCTTTCCTTTTCCCTTACACAATTCTGGGATACTGTGTTGTGTCCTGCTCTTTCTTGGCCATGTACTTTGGTTTTGCTTAGCCTTTTTTTCAAGGATGACATTTCTCAGGGCTTCCCCTTTGTGGCTGCCCATAGCCCACTAGAGGATTTCCCTCACTCCATCCTGGGGTGTGAGTGTTCGTTGCAGAAAGCCAGCACCATTCTGTTATCCCGTGTGGCTTTTAGGAAAGCAGTGTGTGAGAGGCATGCAGGTAAGTGGTGTTGCACCAGTTGGGTGGAAGGTGACTGTCACCACACCTGCACCATCAGTGGAAAGGTTTTGCAATGACTGCAAGCCTCACGTGTACTGTGAATTTGCAGCTGCCTTGTTTGGAAGTCTCTTCCTGAATCTGTCTACACAGATTTGTTTGTTGTGTTGCTTTGCTGTTTGTTTGCTTTTTGTTTGAGTTCGATTTTTTTTTTTTTTTCTTGTGATAGGCAGCCTCATTCCAGGCTGGATATGAGTCTTCAAACAGCCTAGCATTGCAACGGGGTGGGTTTTGGGTGGGGTGGCAGATGCAGATGCAGGGATGCATTGGCAGGGATGGGGGTTTGTTTGGTGGGTAGATGGTGAAGGGATGGATGAGCTCTGATATAATAACGCTTTTCTCAGTTTTATGCAGAGCTCTCTGAAAATCTTTCATTGTGGCTCATGTCTGTACTGAAACGTCCACCTTCTACACTGCTGTTCCTAAGGCAGGCAGCTGCTTTCAACATGGGCTGTGCATGTTTATTAATTCCTCGTTAGGTTTCATGGGTGGTGCTAACAAGTATCACAACCAGAGAACAACAGAGCAGCGAGCCTGTAGTCCTCCTGTTTGCTTGTTGCCATCAGTGAGGTCCCACCTTGCCTCCTGTAGCTCTCCACAGTCAGAAAGGGTTAATTGCACGCCGTTCACCGTTTTGGTTTTCACTGTGGTGCTGAATTGTTGCTCTTATTTCTCCGGAATGTGTGTTTTCACTGCAGAGGAGCACCTCGGGGCATTGCTGTTTATTTATAAGATAACAGCGTTTGCTCTAGCAGAAAGCTGGAGCGAACAAAGTCTCTCAAGGAGGAGTGCTAACTCCTGTGTGCTGGTGGAAACTGTTCAAAGTATTTACACTTGAAAATACTTGAAAAGGATTTTGGGGAAGGGGCGAAGAACAGTCTGAGTGATATTTAACACCTTTTCCATTATTCTTAGTCATCTGAAAAAAAATTTTGAAAGGGCACTTTTTAAGAAGCTTTTTTTTTACCAGCTTTACTCCTAGTAAAGGAGTTTTGCTATGGAGATCAGCATGAACTGTGATTTAAAGATGCCTTGAAATGTTACTCTTTGTAGGCCTTTTGAAGCCACTGTATGACCTGATAAGCTCAAAATGGACATGGACATGCACTCAGGAGATTCTTTTGACAGTGGCTTTTGGTTTCCGCTGCACTGAGTTTTGCCACTCGCCATCAGTGGTGGAAGTTTCCAGCCACCTGACAGTGGCAACAGCTGGAAAGTAGAGTCAGCTATGGCAGTGCACCCTCAAGCATCACTAATCTAAAGTGAATGTCCTATTACCAGCTTGGAAAAAAGCTGTTGAACCAGTTCAATGTGGAAAAAAGAGTGTAGTGCTGCATGCAGCATGAGACCCTTTCTCAAACTTTTTTTTCCCTTTTCTGCCAGACTAATTTTTGGCTACGCTTCTCTTCCTGAAATATTTATAGGGCAAATAACTGTTTTAAATGAGCAGATGGGGGAGACATAAGACAAGCTGTTAAATTAATAAACATGTGTGGTGCTTTATCAGTAAGGGAGCCCATTTTGGCATTTCTTCTGGATGATTTGTATGGCCTATCACCATGGCACCTGGTGCAGGGACAAGAAATGGGTACTTAATAACCAAACAATGTGCAAACTCCTTCCATTATAACTTCATTATGTCAGATATAATTGTCTATAACTAGATGTCAAATACATAATTTATGTCCAGCTCCCCTGTGGAATAGTGGGCATATGAATGAATGGCCCCATTAATGGGAAGGAGCTTTTACTGTAACTGTTCCCCTCCTGGTACATGGTCCATTTTGTCACCTGGTATTAATTCTGAATCCTTTCAGGGCTGCAGAAAAATGCCTGTTATATTTATGTTTGTGTAATGGGAGAAGATGGCAAATAAATCATATGAGAGATCAAATTTCAGGTTCACTGATTTCCTAAGCCATATGCTTGTGTGAAAGAGACTAGGATTGGTCTGCAGTGCTTTGATTGAGAGGCATAACCAGCCTTCATTTTACACATCCAGAGATGTTAAAAAGGCGCACGATGTAAGGTAGCGCTTCCTGGGGGAGCCCCCTGCCACAAGGAGCTTAGCAACCCTGGAAAGCCAGGATTTGCCACTGCAGCCATGCTGCTGGCATCCTTTGCTGTGTGTTGTGTCTTCTCTCGCACTGTGTCACGTGAGGCCTGTCTAGACAAGGACTCCATGACATAACTGAAGCGTGTCATCGTCACCTGGAAGGATGGAGGATATGAAAACCCTGTTTTTCCAGAGAATTCCTCTGGAAATGTATGGGGGTGTTGGAGTGGGACATAGAATCCCAGTTGTTCGGTGGAAGGCTTGTGTATATTCACAAATAGGTACAAATTCAAAGGACCAGGTTGGAGTAGCATCCTTTTCTGCATTTTTATTATTAATGTTATAATATGTAGTAGTGTTATAATGTATAATGATCAGGGATCTGAAGCACCTCTCCTGTAAAGGTAGGCTGAGAGTTTGTGTTATTCAGCATGGAGAAGAGAAGGCCCCCAGGAGACCTTCTAGCACCTTCCAGCACCTTCAGGTGCAAGAAAGATGGGCACAAACAGTTTAGCAGGGCTTGTTGCAATAGGACAAGGGAAAATGGCTTTAAGCTGTAAGAGATATTAGAAACAAATTCTTTACTTTTGAGTGTGGTGAGGCACAGGCACAGGTTGCTCAGAGAAGCTGTGGCTGCCCCATCCCTGGAACTGTTTGAGGTCTCGTTGGATGGGGCTCTGAGCAACCTGGTCTAGTGGAAGGTGTCCCTGCCCATGGCAGGGGGGTTGGAACCAGATGGTCCTTTAAGGTCCCTTCAAACCCAAACTATTCCATGATTCTGTGATTTTCTGTTGCTGTTACTTTTCACTATGTGTATGATGTATTTAGAGAAAGCAAATCACCCTTACAAAAGAAATGTAAAAAATGTAAAAAATGTTCTGATTCAAGTTAGGAACAGCCACTTCTAAAGAGCGGGGCCATCCAGTGGTGTAGTTTGTTTGTCTTCCAGTAAAATGTAGAAATATAGTTTGCCATGTTCTCATAGAGAAGTTCATCAGCAGTGCTGTAGAAAGGCAGGCAGATGATTTCCCATGCAAGCAAATCATGTTAGACTCATACATACTACTCTTGACAGCACTGAGTCGAAGAGTTTTGTGTTTATTTGATGGCTCTTCAGCTGTGCAGTGGAATTTTCTGTAGGTAAGCAGGTTTTTTTACAGCGTTTGGCTCTTGGAATCTTCTTTGGATGAATCAGATATTGTTGGGAATGAGAGATTTCCGCCAGAGACAGTGATCTGATGCTTTATAAAGTGTCTGGGTTTAGAGCCTGTTTTGGCCCCTGAATTTCCTCAAAGTGGATTGTTGAATTTTGATTCTTTTCTTTGTGTCTTGTTTGTTACAGGGAATGCTAGTGATGTGATGTAATCCATTCAGAGGGAAAGGTGTACCTGTGAATTGCGTACCTCACTCTTAAAAAGTGCTTTTGGAAATCCCAGCCTTAATAGATGCATACTAAATACTGATTTACTGATTATGGAACACCATGCTAAGATTGTAACTTGGCTCCCTCATAAGAGGCCTCATGTTTTATGACTTTCAGCCAAGTAAATTTGGCTTGAAAACTGCAGTGTTTGCTCAGAAGAGAAGGGCTGCTATCCTCTAGCTCCAAATGGTTTGTTACTGCCTTCAGATCGGCTTGATGTAGTTTGTTCTCCTTGAAAACTCACAAGAAGCAGTATTTGAAAGATCTTACTGCCTGTAAGAACAGATACCAAGGTTGATTAGCTGTAATTATAAGGGTTAGAGGTCCAGCATGCATGAGGGTGCAGCAGCTGTGGGGCTGTTGGCCAAGGAGCTTTCAGGGATGGAGAAAAACAGCTGGAGTTGAGGCAAGAAGATGACTTTGCCCGCTGGGTTTTTTGCAGGTAGGTACAGGGAAAGATTAAACATGCTAAATAGTAGTAATTCACTGCAGCTGGTTTTTTTTTTTTTTTTGGGAAAATTGCTTGGGCTTTCTTCATTAGAAAATGACTATGAATGCTCTCATGGCAGTCTCCCCTTTAGATTTTCTCAAAGTCCTGGTTTCACGTTCATCTCATTATGAGCACTGCTTTCCACACGTGGGTGTGTGTGTGACTGTATTATGCCCACAAATTTAGCAGTAGATGTGCAGCAAAATAACACTGTTACTGAGTAAACAATTACATTTCATTTTCAGGAATAAAAGGGAATCTGTGCCCATAAATCATCTTCTAAATAATCTGTGTTGGAGAGTAAAAAGAAGATGAGGTTTCTAAATTCATGAAGGCCGTTCACAGTGGAATCCTGTGTGCCACTGAAGTGTAACAAGCTTATTTATATTTTATTGTGCTTCTAGATCAAGCTGTATTATTATGGGCTGCGTTCCCCTGACACTATAGCCGTTGCTAAGGAAGAGTACATTATGTTAATATTTTGTGATCATAACTATGCAGGCTGGGTTATGTACATTGAAGAAGTTGGGGGTGGGGGGAGAAGTTAATGCACCATTTTGATTAGAGCCTCCTCAGATTATTGCTCACATTTAGAAGCAAAAACTAAGCTTGAATTTGAGAATAATTCACACAGAAAATGGGAGAAAACCAAACAATTGAAACAATTTGTTCACTGAACTTTAAAATTGCCCAGCAGTTGGAATCTGGAACCAGTACTGCTAAGAGGGAATCTGGCAGAAGCAAGCTGAATGCTTTTACCAAACATGTGCAGTGAAGAATTTCACAGCTTCCTCATGCCTTAATGTGTTTGGATCATGTAAACAGAGCATTCATCCTTAATTCCTATTTCCTGACCATTTCCAGTGCTGGTGTCTATTGTGTGATTTCAGTCCTTTCTCATTCATTTAGCTTGATTCACTAAGAGCCTGCAGTGTGGCCAGCACCATACACAAAGTAAAATGGCAAATGATGCATTAGCTCCAGTGTATGGAGTCAGAGAAAAGGCCAGAGTCATGATCAAGATACCAATGTCCATGCTGGTTATTCTAAAAAACACACTCTACAGACTGTATTGATAAGCATTATGAAAATATTTACACAACAAGTAAAATAAACAAGGAAGGATCTTGGCATTTCTCCTAAAGGAACGTTCTGAACTGAGTTTCCCCTTTCAAAACTGTTTTCTCATTAATACTGCTGCCAAGGCATGAAGGAACCACAGAGGAGGAGGACTGGATGGGTAGGAGCTCGCCTCAATTCTGCTGTGCCTTGCACCTCTCTGATTCAGCCAGGACAATGCCCTCAGGAGAGTCCTCAGGGTTATTGTGGTCATGGCACCCAAGAACAGATATTATTTGCCTTGTACTACTGTCTCACACTTTCAAACATTCAGTGCAACAGAGCTGGGTTTGCACTTGGATCAGGTGGGGTGAGGCTTATCCCCTCCTAATCTCATCTCCTAAATCAAGGGGTGCTGAGCAAGCAGGTCCACCCATCTCAGATCAGTCCTGTTTGCCAGAGCTACAGCAAGCAGTGGTCCTCAAGTAGGGCTAGGAAACCCACTGGAGGCATGACAGCATCCTAACCCTGTTAGTGCTTTTTAGTATCAGCTTCAGCCTCTGACCCTGCTGTGATGAGCACAGCAACTTTTCCTCCCTTATCCTCTGCCTTCCCTCCTCACTGTCCGTTTTGCTCAAGCCTTTACAGTGGGTTCTTGTGACCTTTAGCAAGGCTTTAAGAAAGTTAATATTACCTTTTCCTAGTTAAGGCTGTAATAATTTATGTTAGACCTTGTTGCATGCACTTGGTCATGAAATCCTTCTGGAAGCTAAGGTGCCTGGCCTGGGAAGTGTCTCCTGCTTGGGCAGATTAAATACAGTGTGAGACAAGAGCAGGATGGAGGAGTAAGAGGGAAAGGAGTGATCAGTCCTGAGAGTCAGTGCATGCTTCATACTGGAGGTGTGTGTTGTAAAGAAGAAAATGGGAGGAATAAAGAGTAGCAGAGGGTAGAAACAGGCAGCATGGTCTGGGCAGAGGGGATGGGCACAGAGAGCTTGTTGGGCAAGCTGCATGGCTTCGCGTGTAGAGGAAGGCAAGATGAAGTGGAAAGGGTGGGATGGAAAAAATGGGGGGGGATTTTAAGATGGTTTTTATGTGATGTATAGAGAAATTTAAAATCCTTTAGCTTTAGACAATTGAGACTTTCACTGCCTCCAGCAACTATGCACAGACTAATCACATAACATTTATATTCCTGGTTTTCTACCCCAGGCACCTGTTTCTATCTGCTTGCTTCTTTCCAGCTTTTGCTCTGAGCTGCAGCAATTTAACAGCAAAAATCCCGATATTTCCTTCATCGTCATTAACCACTCCTACCCTGTCCTCTTAGCAGTAATATAGAGCTCAGCCGAAATGTCAAGAGCAGCTCAGTGTGCTCATCCATTTTTGGAATGTGTTGAAGTCTCCTCATCCTGGCCACCCAGATGTTCAGCTCCTGTCCCTTCAGATTGGTGTGGCTGTGCCTGCTGGCTCCCAAGGCCATGGGCTGGGATATTCAAAGTCCATGGTCACCCCATAATCCACCCATGGTTTTAAAAAGTGTCCCCTTACGGCCTAAGGTTTGTGCTTATCTTCAAAGGATAGTGCTCCTTGCATTGTGTTTGGTTAAATAACCACAGCTTGGTGTAGATATTTTGCATATAAGCTGACAGGGTTGACATTGTGAGTATTTTGCAATCATTTGTTTAATTAGCTGAAGCTCTCTGGGGAGAAGTATATGAAATGGCATACTCCCAAAGTCTAATTTAAATCTGTTTTGCTTTTTTTTTTTTTGTTTTTGATGGAGGGGTTGTAGTGCAAAGCATTGAAAAAGGTACAAGTGAATGGAAAGCAGGAAAAACCCTTCTGTTAATGGGCAGTGCCTCAGCAACAAATTCGTGCAAATACAGAAAGGAAATTACATTGAGTAAAATGACCTACAAGAGGAAAAAATGGAATTAAGTCTGCGCAGCTGTCTTGTCTTTCTTTTTTTTTTTTAACCTGTACTTCCCTTCTGTTTTCTTTTAGTGCAATGCTTAATTAAGCTTCTCCTTTATTTGGAGGTTAATTCCTTTTCTAATCTACAGCTATTTGTACAAAGGTGTTCATTACTAGAGCGAGCAAAGGCTGGAGACAGGAGAGTGGCAGCTGTTGAGCCTCATTTAGTAGGACGAGATTTTTTTTGCTCGCAGCGAAATCTCGAGGCCCTGCTTTCGGATGCAGGGCTTCTGTGTCAATTCTCCTCTGTTTTCTGCTTCCAGTGAAATGGTTCCTGGAGGGAGCTGAAGTTTCCGCTGCAGCGCCAGGGCTGTCCTGTCCTGTCTGCTCAGTTAATGCACTTAATTAGAGCCCTTTGTGCTGAGGCAGACCCTTAAACTCTTACCTGACTTATCTGTAGTGGCCACTGGTTTCTTTTTGATCCTTACCTGTCCATTGAAATCACTGAAAAATTAAGATGCCAAGCATTTAATGAGGTCTGATGCCATCTTCTTGAGTCCTCATGGAGCAGTGAGTTTCTGCACACACAGTCACAGTGTGTCCTCATTGCTCAGGATAGGCTCACCTGCCTGCTGGCATCACAATGCTTGGAATACCTGAAGTCTCTGTTTTTTTCTGTAGTGTTTGTAGAACATGCAGAGCACACATTAATCATATAAAAGTATTTATATTGCAAGAAACTCAGGGAGCGATTCTAAATTTTGCTGCTGAGCTGAAATGCTGGTGAGCAGGTAACAGTGATGGGAGTAGGGACCAGCCCACCACAGGGCTGTCAGTCTGTCTCTCTTGCTTGCCATGCTTGCCCAGGCAAATGGAAATGAACACAAGAGCAAGAGCTACAAGGGATAAAGCCTGTGATTCCTAAAGGAATGACAGAATGCCTCAGTAGTTAAAGCAGGACCCCTTTTACTTGGATAGTCCCGTTAGGAGCAATGTGGCCAGCCCCATCTCCAGGTATTGCCGTGCCCACATAGTCCTTCACCTTCCTGTGGCATGGTTTTAATAAAGGGCTGCTCCTTCCAAACAGTGGGGAAAGCTGGGCATGACCCAGGAGCCATTGCTTGCTGTTGGGGGACCAGATTTTATTTTTACGTTTCCTTGTGCTGGTTGTGTGATTAGTGATTTCATGCACTCACACATATATCCAGTTTCTGTAGAAAGTGATTTTTTAACTGTGGCACCCTCTAACCTCGTGGCTGTTTATTTCATGTACTGTTCTGAGTAATGGGAAATGGTCTTCTTGGTTCTGTAAAAGCTCTAGGTTTGAGGGAAAAGAGAAAAGGCAATTGTAGAGCTGGTCAATTATTGCTGGCACAGTGTAATTAATGTACAAATATTTCCAAAATCAGCAGCTAATGGTAGAAATACAGGTCCTGTCCTTTTCATGCAGAAAAGAAATGGGGTTATACTTTAAAATACTTTTTGTCTGTTGTGCTCTCTAGGCACAATTGTTGATAACCTGCACACATGGGTAAAACATTTTGCACTTTTTGACATTTTTTTTTCCAGAAGAATTGTTAAGATGAGAAATGGCACAAATGGCTCAAGGAGTATTGACTTCTGCAATCAGTAGCTAGTGAAATTAACATCTTCCTTCTGTTCTCTTTGTGCAGACAATCACAAATTAGATTCAGAAAACATGCTTCCAGAGGTGTGGGTTTGGGTTTTAAGAGAACACTGGCATGGGAAGGAGGGAAAACATCTTAGCACACACAGAGCATTTTACCCCCCATTTGTAGGTGGCTCAATGCTACAAGCCTTAAAAAAAAATAATAGAAGAGGAAAAGAAGAAAAATGTGGGTGGAAAAGCAAAAACAAAGGGCTGTGTGAACAGCTTAATTAGTACAGATTGCATTCAGTTGTGCAAGAGGAGCTGGGAAAATGCAGAGCATGGTATATGAGCAGTGAGGATGGAGGGACAGAGGTGCATGCTGAGCAAGGTAGGTTCTCCCATCCACCAAAATTGTGTCTTTGAGCATTTCCAAACACAGAGGAAGAAAAAGCAGAGCAGAAGGGGCTCCTAGTGAAGAACCCAAGCTCCGCTTACAGTCCTGGGGTTTTTCTCAAGCCAGATCCCATTGGGGATGTGGTGATACTTCTAGGGTGTTTTCCTGATGCACACTTCCAGCCTAATCTCCAGCATATTGTCCATGTACAGCCTCATCCCAGAGGCACTGACTGTCCCTGGAGTGGTGCAGCATCCGGGAGAGAGTGCTCTGTGAGTGCCTCAGACACCAAGTTATTATTTGGATCTCTAGCAAAATCAGTTTCTGCCCCAAAGTCCTCACACACACACCCCCACAAGCCCCTCAGTACATAAACCTGTATCTCCTCAACTTGGACGCCAAAGAAATGTAAGTAACGAGCAACTTCTATTGACCATAATTGCACTTGAATTAACTAGATGCCTGTGTAGTTGATGGCTCCTGCAGCCTGACATCCCTCCTGCAGCACTGGAAACCTCATTGCTTTGCCTCACGACACTTCCTATGCCAGAAAGCTTCAGAGGGCACAGCTCTCTTGGCATAACTCTAAAATAACTTGGCAAGTAAGCTCCAGAGGCTTAAACTCTTGTCCCAGCTGGGATACATAATGATCTAGCTACCTGCTTCTTTGATCTTCCCTTTGTTCCCTCATTTTCACAGCGCTATCATTTGTTCACACACCCCCCAAAAAGGGAGAGAGGGAGAAATAGAAGGGAAAAACAAAAAAGGGAATAGGATTGGACACACTCCCTGCAATCTGCAGCCAGGGCTGAGATGCAGCCTTGGCTCTGCTCTTTGTGTCCTCAGGGTGGTAGTGCAGCTGCTGCTTCCCCGTGCACTGCCTTGCCCGGCTGGCAGGGAGGAGGAAGCACATCCTAACATTTAATTTGCTGTTTAGAGGTTTGTTGTACCTGCATCCCTGTATTTAAATGACACGGATGCATCTGCTGGCGAGCTTTGTTTCCTTAAGCTCTGTCAGGGCTGCCGGGATGAGTAGCAAAGGGGGCGGTTTTATCACCATGCGAGATGAGAGGGTTTGGAGTCAGGGACTGCAAGTCACTGTCAGATCAGCAAGGATTTAGCAAAAATTTCTTCTGCCACTGTGTTGCCACCTCAGGGGATGGGGCAGGACTTCTGTGGGTAGCTACATAGGTGAAGAATAAAGAAACAAATACATAGGCAACTTTTACTAGGTCCAAAGATAGTAAGGTTTTTTTTTTTCTCTGCGTCCAGTTAAAGACCAATGCAGTTTATCAGAAATCTTTAAAGAAACTGCTATTACTGACTGGATAACTGAGAGTTTTTCATGCAGCACTATTCAAAAGGCAAAGGTACTTCACACAGTTACAGCAACAGCCGCAAGCAAGAATGAACCACAGCGTAGTTATTGAGGCTGCATCCCTCAATGCTTCTTTTGTCCTTAAATTTCTTTTGTTGGGGTGTATTCACAATGCTGGTGTGCTGCTATTCTGAAAAGTGTGGTATTACAGGAAAAGATAATCGCATGGTGGGATTTAAGCTGTTGCAGAAGGGAGTGTAGAGTACATGATCCACTTAAAATGACGAGTGTAGCTAAAAAGTCACAGAATTTTGCAGTGCACAGACCATAATATACTGCAGGACATCCGTCTTTAGCAGGAGGGGTTCAAATCGGTGGAGCTTTTCAGCCTTCATCTATGAAATCACTTTAGTGTTTGGGTTTTTCATTTGGCTTTCTACTCTATTTGATTGTGGCCATGTTTAAATAATGTCAGAGCGGAAATTGGTTTTATTGGACTTAATTTTGTCCTCAGCAAGATGTACGTTGCCTTGAAATATGATGTAATTCCCAAGCAGAATGAGATGGGCTTCTCTTCAAGTCAGACCTCAGCTCTGGTGTCTTGGTTTGTAATACACCAGGCTGCAAAGTAGCAGGAAATGGTGGAAATTGCAAGGTGGAAGTGGGTTTAAATGGCAGTAATCTCTACCCTTGCTTCAGGCAGAGAGCTGTAAATTGCTACTCTCTCTTGGCTCTTGCCCTAATGCAGGTTGTTGCTTGGCTTTTGTTTGATGGTATTTCACCTTTAAGTGGACAAAGGTAAAAGAAATTACTGGGAAAAGAAAGTTATATAGCACTGGGGGGGGGGGGGGGAGGAGGGAGGAGTTCTGTCCAAACACCTCATAGTGCTGGATGTGACTATTTCCCAGATAGAAAAAACTTCCAAAGGTGAATGCACACAGATGGATATACTGGCTGTGTGTGAGGGATAGCTGCAGTCTTTGATTAAATGCAGCTGAGTGAAATTAACCAAAGAAACATGGTGCAAAATCTCCCAAAGCCCTGAAATTATTAATGGCTCATCCAGCAGCCACGTTCCAGGTTGGAGCCTCCAAGGCACCACACTGTTATCTTAAAAAACAAAGCAGGAATTTCAGCGGTGTGAAGAACTATTTAAAAAAAAAAAAAAAAAAAAAGAGAGAGAGGGAGGGAGAA
>NW_008240042.1:5565786-5590440 GCF_000691975.1 Corvus brachyrhynchos
TATATATATATATCTCTCGAATAGCTAACTTCACCTGGAAGAGTGGTGGTATTTTCCCTTCTTTTTAAAGGGAGGATTTTGTCTGTTTGTTCTTGACCTACAGTTTCTGTGGGGCTGCTTGTTTGTCTGTGGATTTTGTGTGTGTGCATGCAGAAACGACACGGAATAAGATCGATAGTGGGTCTGTTGGGCTCTGCTTAATAATGCTGAGGTTTAGCTGGCGTAGGTGTGTAGTAACTCAGTGCACTGAGTGCCCATATCGAAGATAAAGGGTGGCAAGCCAATTTTTGGCTGAGAGTCGCTGCTCCCTCAGCAGGCAGATTCAGCAGTTAGACCAATCTGACAGTGATGCAAGCCCCAGAGCCTGAGTTTTTGGCACAGGTGCTGAAACATTACCAGTTGGTTCCTACAGAGGTCAGAGAAGATGATTCCCAATGCCTTCTTGCTTTAAAAGTCTGCAAACCAGTGCAAAGAGTTTCTGTGTGTATTTTTGAAGAGGGATAGTTTATTCAAGTGTGCATACTGTAATGGCTTTGTGGTGGGCTGCATTATGCTCACTGGCTTGGTGGGAAATGACATTTCCCCTTTCCTTCTCCTAGCAGTACTTGGGATTTGGTGTATATATTGAGCTTCAAAGGGATTTTGCATTTGCACATGGGAATATTTGTCTTGTCATAATAACCATGGCCTCAAAATTTGCTGTTAACTGAAAAAAGAAGATTGTTTCATAGCTGCACACACACTTTATAAAGATGTTTCTCTTACCCTACACAGTGTTTTTTGGTTAAAAAATTTATAACTGGAATCCAGGAGAGGCTGTGCGAGTCAGAACATGGTTTGTTCGCTCTGTGCTCAATCCCCCCTTGAGCCCAGTGCAGTTCGTCACTAATCCAGCTGGGTTTGAGCTGCAGGCTGTAATGTAGGAAGAGAAATGCACAGCAGGGTGCATGTCTTACCAGGTGAAAAACGTGAAAGAGGCTCTACAACACAGGATTGCAGCTGGGACTGATGCTCCTCCTGCCTTTCTCTAAATAGGTCCTGGTGGTCACACACCCCTTTAAATGTGAAAAATTTGAGGCAGAGGTGGAGAAGTAAATACGGTTTGCTGTAGATGAAATAGTACATATCCATCCATATCTGAACTGGAGACAGCAAATTCATTTAATATTTTGTTCTGGTGAATATTCCTTTTCTCTGCTAAAAGGCACACATTTTCTTTTGCCTTTGACACCTGTAGCCATTTGCCGTACCAGTGGAAATGGAGGGTAAAAATATCCCTATGATAATTTGGTAGTACTTTACACCAACTGTGCCATCACTTTGCACAGGCACAAAAATGTCTAGATGAGGTACAGAAAATCAGTCTGTAAATCCATAAAAATTGTGGGGTTTTTGCATCTACTGATTTTCCATTGTCTGTATTCATTAACAGAGAGCAAAATGGATGAATTAGTGCTCAGTTCCAAGCAGCTGTTCATCTAACTTCCTCAGGCTGCACATGCTGAGGGTGTTTAGGATATTTTCACTTACAAAGAAATAAAAGAAAAAAAATCACCAGCTTCTGTTATCTCTTCTGCTTTCTATGGAGCCTTCTGAGGCCAGGGAGCCTCCTGCTGCGTTTTGTGCTTGCCTGAAGCTTGGCTCTGATGGCGTGGCCACCTTCTAACAAAGATTTCATACCAAGGAGAGGCTTTTGCAGGGATCCTTCTACTTCTCTGAATGCTTCCCAGACCTCAGCCACCAATATCTGTTTTGGGGCTTACGTTTTCCATTAAGAACAGCCTGGGAGGTGCTGAGCTCTGCTTGCTATGTTGGTCCTGCTGGAGCGCATAAAGAAGTAGCTCTAGGTTGGCAACAGGGGATTTTTGAACTTGGAAGAGCAGTGGGAAAGCTTTGAGCCCACTGTAGCAGCATAGTAAAAGGACTGTAACTTGCATGTGTCACTTACCAAGAGGTAGAAAGGCTTGATTTATTTTATGAGAAACCATCGTGCTGTCCTGTGTGTTTACAAGGATGGGGAAGGCTGTGGATTAGGCAGACTTTGGCAGGAGATCTGTAAATTCACAGCCCACAGGGAAAAGGTATTTGGAGCAGTGTTGGGGGTGTCCCATTGCTCCAGGCACAGCTGGAAGAAGAGGCCAAGAAACCCAGGCAAAAGCCAGCTCACAGTCAAGGACCTGGTGTGTGCTGGAAGAAGGGTGAAAGGAAGCTGTCTGGAATTTCAAAAGGCAGCATTAGCCCTGCTAACAGAGCCTGGCATGAGAGGCCATCTTGGGCAGGAGGCTGAGAAGAGGCGTCCAGGAGAGGGGCAGGTGCTTGAACCTGCCTGGAAAACACATCTGAGTAATTTGGGATGCAGATGGTATGTCAGGGAGAAAGACTGCTATAGGTTATTAATACGCCGAGTGGCTTTCTTGGGGAGGGCACTTCTTAAGCTGTTAATTCTCTCCCTGTCTGTGGCTCCGTGCTGCTGATCGCAAGAGGAGAAGAGGGTTATTATAGATATTAGCTATTTAGACACTGGAGATAACTCACAATGCTGAAAACTGAACTTACCTCTGATTAAAATTTAATTGCTCCCAAGCTTCCACTAGTTACTTGCATTAAGTTTCACACCATTGGAAAGTGCTCATCAACCAGTGTTGGATTTAACAGGAATTTGGCAGATGTTAGTGCAGTGCTGGAGGAAGTCCAAACCACAAGATCTGTGGCATATCATATGTTTGAAAATTTGTTGGCAGCTGAAAGAAAAATCACAAAACTGGAAATAGCAAGAACTGGACACGCTCTCTTCTCATCAAACAGCCAAAAAGTTGGATCATCACTTCCAGCACCTGGAAGACAAGCATAGGTCATGAAGTGCTGTCTGCCAGGTGTCTCAGTGAGGTGTAAAAGCAGCAGATATTATATTATTGGCCTTTGGAGTGCTTTTTGTGAGGAACATTGGTGTCGCCATGGAAATTTTCAGAAAAAAAATACCAGTCTGTTCTGAGGCAATTTAGCAAATTAGCTATGTTTTATAAAACTTATGTTTTCATTGCAGATTTTCCTTCCTCTTGAGGACATTCAGAAACAGGGTCCTTGTTCATAAAGAGACTAATTTATTTCTGTTACATACTTCCTTCCTATTGCTTTTGTAGCACTGTACTTTCAGCTCTGCTTAGCTTTCTGTCACCAGAATGTGCTCCTGATGCAAGGAGGGGACAAGCACTAGCAAGGTTTGAGAAAGCTTGATCCATTTTTCGTAAGTATATAAAAATATCAACTTGTCTGTGTGTATTATTAGGAAAACCTCAGCAACTACAACACATTGAGACCACAGAGGAACAAGATGCCTGTTTTAGACAAACAGGAGCTGAATTAAAGCTTAGAATGCAAGTCTTTTTCAGGGAAATTATTTAGTTGCATTTGAAAAGAAATATAACACGTCATGATTTAGTATCTGTCATGTTTTAATGCATGCAAGTGTCTTGACAGTGGTTGTGGCAGGAACTTGTATGGAAGAAAGTAAATCTCACCTTAAGCCTTTTTCAATTGAAACAGTGTTTGGTGGCATTTGTGTGAAAGATTAAGTCAGATTCAGCCATTGTTGGGGCTGAGCTGATGGGCACAGAGATAGACCAGGATCGGTCTTGTGCTATTGCAGCATTTGATCCCTAACACACTATTTCATTTGTTCTCTAGTGTATAGCTGAATGCATTTCACATGCTCTTGTCCCCTGTAATGTGGCCTGGGGCTGACAAATCTCTGTTGTTAGGTAAGCGCTGCTTGGGAGAGACGCTGGATCCCTCTGTTAGTCCTGCCTCATCTTTTGGTGCTCATCTGGCTTTTTTTTATCTCCTGGGGAGTTTATGAGTGAATGAGAGTTTGGAAGTTTGGGTCTCTGGCTGTGAAATGAGTTAAATCTATGCCTGTCTCTTAAGTGTAAGTCTAGATATAAAAGCTGTACTGAATTGGGGACTATGTACTGCCATGCTCTCCACTACCAGGTTAACAAGTTTAGTATGTGGTAGTCCATGTCCCTAAGTTGTGTATTGTATTGTTGGTAATAAGTAATACAGTTTTTATTTTAAAAAGGAAAAGCCAAATGCTTCAGCGTGTCAATCTCAGTTCAGATGCAAAACCCCTCAATGCTCCATTTCACATAGTATTTTTTAAGATTTATAGAGTACATCCTCTATATTCAGAAATGCACGGATAGAAATTCTATTTCCAGCAGTGAAACTTGTTCAAAAGCTGATAAGAAAGGAGAATTTTTTTTTTCTGAGCACCACAGGCAGTCGATTTGGAACTCGAACAGTGACGTGGGAGGCAGAAGGGACACGTAGGCTGGTGCAGGGCTCTCTCTCAGAGAGTGGGGAGAAATAGGGCAGCACAGGCTCTCTTTGGGTGTTTCAAAGCAAACCTGAAGCAGATGTTCCTTAGCCCTGAGACACTGTTCCAACCCTGAGCACTAATCTAACCTGACCATAGTAAAGGCTATCCCTGCTTCTAATTCTGCCCAGCAAATGCAAAGAGACATATACAGAGGTAGCAAGCCATGGGAGGAATTTAAGCCATCTTGAGCTATTTAAAATTTGATGGGCTAAACCATCCGTTGGGCTCCCTCTGCCACCAAGAGAAGAACCTTCAGACAGATTAGGAAAAGCACCTTGTAAAATTGAGCATTCCTACAGATGCACAAAGAGGATGTTTGTGGTTTACTGGAAATTACAGGTATTTGAGGTGTGACGTAAATACAGCAGTCACTGCTTGCTAAGGTGCACTCAGGATTTCCCAGCTGGCTTGAGTGAGTTGGGAGCCTTGTTTTTTTAGGGTTCATCTTAGTTCTGATCTCCCATGTGCAGCTTCATTAGATTGGACTCTAAAATCAGTACCGAGCCTGTGATATGAGAAGATGAAACTTGATTTGAAAGTAAGGCTGAGACCCTTAAATAATCTGATACTCCAAAGGCCAGTGTTTGTTTAAGGCAGTGGGAGATACTGCTTTCCTAGTGTTTTTAAAAATCAGGTCACTTGTTCAGAGACTAACATTGGGATCCTGTTTATGAAAGTCTTGACCTAAATGTCTTACCCACTGTGTTTGCATTGTTTTTCCCTATGGGAAGAATAAAGAAGTGCAAAAAATTGAAAGAAAGGGAAGTCTGCAAAGTCCTGCCTGACTCACTCGTAATGTCACAGGCTGCACAGGACTCAGTCTGTACTGAGCACAGCCCTTTCCCCTTGCATCCCCCCCTGCCATTTTGTTCCCAGTGGGACAGTGGTTTCCTAAGTATTCAGAGCCCAAGCAATTTTCTTTATTTGGTTAGGACTGTAACATTTCAAAGGGACTAACTGCAAACAACAAAAGCACCTAAGCTGGTGCCTGCTTCACAAGCTCCTTCACTGACCCATGGAGCAGGGAGAACGCACTTGACTTTCTCTCCCTTGGCACATCTCTGGCTCATCTTATTGATGTTCTCAGGACACCATTTGGATAGCTGTCCTACTTTTTAAAGGTGAAATACTTTTCCAGCTCTCCATAGCTCTTTCCATCCTTGGCCTACAAGCCTGGTAATAAAATGAGCCTTTCTTTAACTGAGAGCTCTTGGAGGATGCTGTGATATTGTCAGGTGCGTGGTGACGTTTTCTTCCCCAACGCCTCATGCTCCCTCTGACATTGTAGGCCTAGAATAAGTATCCAGCAGCTTCTCCTGCATCCTAAAGCTTCTGTGCATGAATGCAATAAGACAGATCCTTACCTGTGTCTCTGACTGGCTGCCCAAGTGATGGGTTGTGTTTGCAAAATCATTACCTGTCATCATTCATGCCATTGCCACGTGCCAGCTGCACGCCTGCTGCAGATGGGCTAACCTCAGCCACCAAGGACAGTGGGGACTGAACACATACTTCACTGAGAGAACTGAGGATGCCCTGAAACAAGGAAGGTTTAGACAGGGCTTTGTTGTGCTCCCATCTTGCTGCATGGCAGAGAGGCAAGGAGAGACAGGCAGTGTGGAACATTTTGCTGACACAGCTGTTACATTGTCAGCAATTAATTAGAAAGTTTTGTTCAATAAATTGTTTCTGGCCTATGAAGGATGCCCTTGACTTCAGATTGGGTCATTAGAGAACAGAGTGTCTCATAATACACTTCTTTTTTTCTAGTATACTTATCATTGTAAAAAACAGGTCTTTGCCTGCAGTTCTGATTGAGCACAAATAACTTGTAGAAGGTCAAATCACATGTTTTTATGGGTATCAATTTTGCTTCAATTTTGGTCAATTTAAAAAAAAAAGCACTTTAAAAGAATGCCAGTTATAATGAGATAGGTGTTTTGAGTGCAAATCTACTATCACATCCTTTTTCATGTGCTGTTTGATCAGATGCAGCTAACTCTAGTTGTAATTTGTTCTGTGGAGGAGGAAGAAGAGCGTGTACAAACATATCCACACAAACACAGGTACTTCATCTGGCAGTTCTGGGTGTGGGAAAGTTAATGAAGTTTCTACCCTGCAATCAGACTCTAATACTTCCCTGCTGGTTATGGTTTTCCAAAGGTGGAGAAAGTGGTAATTGAGCAAATATTACCACTGGGATGTAGCACATCAGCCAGAAAGATGCCACCCCACACTGCAAGTCGTGCCCACTGGACTTTGAGGGGGGTCAGTGGGGTGGTGTCAGATGTCAAGTCAAGGAGATACCTGAAATTGGCCTTGAGAAAATCCTTCATTTTGGAGTTAAGGGAACAGAGAAAACTGAGAAGCGGGCGTGAGGCTGAGGAAAGCTCCATGTCGGGATGTGTTTGTGGTAGAGGCTTTTCTGAGAAAGGAAAGCAAATGGAAAACAATGGAGAAATAAAACTGGAAGGAGAGCTCATTACCCAAGGGGCAGATATAGAAGTGGTTTGTAGGCAATGACAAGTGAGACAGGCAGGGGTTAGTTTCGGAACTGACCCAGGGTGAGGAAAAATGCTAAAAATAGAGATTTAAGATCCCTTTTAGTGGAGGTGAGCCAGCCCTGTGCCCAGAGAGCTGTAATACAGGTTCCACATGAATGAGATTTTATTGGATGTGCAGGGAGAGAAATCTGGATAAGAGGGAGATTGGGGGTTTTCTGAATTTTCTTAGGCTGAATTTCCAGCAGGGATCCTATCACCTGCAAGGGCTTGGCCTCACCAGTGCAATGTTTCTGTTGGCTGATGAAGGAAATATAACACTGCCTTCACCACTTGGAGGATTACTGCAAAGAAGTTGTCTCCAAAGGAAAAATTTTCAGTAACACTGACTTAACTCGTACTGCTTTCATCCAGTCAGGCTGGGTTTTAAGATTTAGATACTCTCAAAAAGGAAAAGGCAACCTAGAAAGGCCCAACAGTTAATTGTAGGGGGAAGGAATTTTTAAGTCAGGTTGCTCCCTGCATTTGGCTTCTTTCTCCTTTTACACCCTTTGCATCTGCTTTCGTTTTTTCTTCATCTATGTCCCATCTCATCCAGCATACTGTCAGGCTGGCCTGAGTCAGTTCTGTCATGGTTTTGTTTTTTATTTAGGCAGACACCACAGTGTGGACTTGTCTCAGCTTGACAGAAACGGACAGATAATATTCTGTTTTGTTGCTTGTGGAGTCCTGCACGCTTCAGCTGGCAAACAGATTGTTAAACATCCTTGAACAATATTTGCTTTGCGTGCAAGAGAGAAAAGAAATCTAATATCTGCTTTTAGATTCAGTCCCTTCCTTATGTGTTTTATTTGGTTTTCTTTGCACACACTTCAATTCTATTAGAACATACTCAGCCTATGTTGCTTAGTGAGATTTGAAATCCAGTGACTGCTTGCTTTTTTTTAAAAGCTGGCTGGATCTAGAGCTGACTGTTTTCCTTATTTCTACTTATTTCTCCTTTTCCCTCAGAGGTGGTAAATGGCAGTGGATAGTACCTCCTCTTGGAGCCAAACATCCCTATCCTTGCATAAACCAGCAGCTGCCAGTGGATGAAAGCCATCTGTGGCAAATAAGTGTCAGGTCAGGGTGCCCTGGTAGGCAGCAGTGTCTATAGGCTGCTTTTGGAGATGCTCTTGAGTCTTCAGTACAGGATGCACTTTGCTATTACTGAAGACAAGGAAGCACAATTCACATTGCTGTCCCTGGACCTGAAATGATTCATGCTGCTGAAATAAAGTTGCTTCTCCCTTAGTTACAACTCACTGGAGTCTGTTTGACCAGGCATCTCGGTCTCTATGAGATTTCTGTGCGCTCTGCTCCGAACAAGAGGTGCAGACAGTGAGGGTTTAACTGAATCAGTGATGCTGTTTTAGCTCAAATATGATGTTTAATAAGGGAAAAGAGCAGCTTAATTTGAAAAGGCATCTTGTAGACTAGGGGGACTGACCTTGTAGGAGTGACTGCTGCCAAGAGGATTAGGGAGTTGTGTGTTGCGCTCAGAAATGTACCGTGGACATGCTGAGCTTGGCGCAGGAGATGTGAAGAGTGGTCCCTCAAGCCCAATACCTTGTCTGAGCTTCAGACTTTGCAGAAAGAGATTCCTCATGGAATAACCTGGATCAAAAGAAGGGTTTGTTCCTTTGCATTAGCGAATAATTTTCTCATAATACAACATGGGAGGATCAAAGCCTTCCCTGTCCACCTCTTGTTTTAGTGTAATCCTTGGCACGTCTCAGCTCTTCCCAGGAGTGTGTTGTGGACTGTGATGAATGATGTCCTCTGCAGGAGGAGAAGGAAAGAAGGACAGTGGGTTGGCTGCTTGGGGTGGAGTTTTCCCCTGCCTCTCCCCACTACTCTGTTCTTAGCATCTGTGCGGTAGTTCCGGATTTTCTGGTTATCCGTGGAAAGGCATAAGCCGTCCCCAGCACCAGCTAAACTCCTCAAGGACAGGCAAGGAAACAGTTGAGATGCTTGCAGTTTCTTTTGTAGCTCGGAGATTTGCAGTAACAGACACTGAGCTTTTCAGGGCACAGAGTCAGAAGGTGCTTGCTGATGGATGGCACAGGATTCAGCCGAGGCTCAGGCGTGGAGATGTTGATACAGTGAAGGCAATGGCATTGCACCAACCCGTAGGCTCCTGCACCTCCAAAGAGCACCTTGAGTCTTGGACAAATTGAATGGCTTTTGATGCTACCTTTTATTGTCTATAAACTGGCTGACTCAGATTCCTAAATCAAATCTCTCCCTTTTTCTTCAAGCAAAGTCACATTTCTCTCTGCCTTGGAACAGTCTCTGTGGCAGCTGAACAGAGTGGATGAGCTGCTTGCCACTGCTGTGCCTACACTTGGAATTTGTATTTTGCTGAGCCACCTCCAGGTTGAATGCCATGCCAATGAATGCCATGTCTCTGATCTGTGGTCATCTAGGCTCTAGCCTCTAAAGAAAAGAAAAAAAAAAAAACCACAAAATATGTCTAATATTTATTTGAAGGTTTAAGCATTTCTTGGTTTGCTTAGTGCTGACCATGAACGTCTGTCACAGGTGACCTTCTTCTCCCTTCCCATCTTCAGCCTGACCACCATGCTAGAAAGTCTGTTTTTTTCCTTCAATTCCAGATGAGTTCAGTGTTAGGCTCTGGGTTTTTTAGTATTACTGGCATTACAGATCTCCTCTCATTATAAATTATTCTGTCTGCTTCAGCTGCATGCTTCTTCTCATTTGTATTTAAGATAATGGAAGAAGAGTTGCTTTTGATGACATAAGTGAGCTAGATTTTTGGTTAGTATTATTATAAAATGAGAGTTCTGGCTGGATAATGTAAAATATTAGGGCTTTTGAGTTTTTTAGTACCTGTGAAGCACTGCAGTGACTAGAAAAACTAATATACTTCTTCCCTGCAAATTGATGAAACTTCTTGATGCACGCATGGAATGTGAAAGGCTCAGGGCTAATAACATTACAGGTCTCAACACGTGTAATAAGTGGTCTGCTGTAAAATATTTACAAAACAAAAACATTTGAACATATTTGATACCAAAGAGAGGGAAAACTAATAATCACTGTAGACTGGTGCATTTATTTTATGTTACCTGTGAGAGCTGTAAAATGAGATTTAGGCTGTGTGCTAGAAGCATATAGCAGCTCTTTAGCCATGTATTGTAGCAGTAGTTTTATCCTAGATTGAAAGTAACATCTGTAAGTATATCTGCATCTCTGCTGTATCTCAGAATTTGCATCCATACTGCTTGACTACTTTTTTTCCCCCTCATGTTTTCCTTCTATGCTTTTGAATCGTGCAGTCCCATGGAGATGCATTCACATAGTTAAGTCTGTGTGCCTGTGTTTATCTGTAAAACAAATGTAGCTATTTAGCAGTTATGTTTTTTAAGACATGTGCATTGAACCAGGTCAGATTTTCTCTTGTCTCTCCTCTCTCTCCCCTTTTTTCACATGTTGAATGTGTTATCCTTTTTTTTTTTCTTCTTCTTCTTATGTGAGACATGCTTCTTTTATTCAAAGTATCAAATTTATGCTTTGCAGTGACATCAGGTACTTAATTTTATGGATGTATGTTTTATAAAAAGGCAAGGAGATTACACATCTTAAAAATCTCTAAAGGATACAATTTGCTTTTTTCATTTCTATGTCATCCTATTTGATTTTTTTTTTTTACCAGTTCTTAACTTCCTGAGATTCTGCTGTTGCTCATGAGGATCTGCAATGCTTTTGTTGGTAGCCCAAGTGGATCAGGTGCAGTTTAGGCTTCCAGGTCAAGAGTACATTATGGAAAATCCCTAGTCTGGCACAGCAGCACATGGACATTCTTCTGTCCATTTGGTGCCTCTGGTTTGGACCAGTAATTCCCCTGGGCATGTAAGCTTTAGCACCTGACTGCGTGTAAAACCACACGCCAAACCTGGAGAAGCAGGCGTACAGTTTTGACCTAAAATAATTGCTTTTCAGCACTCCCATTCATTTCCTTGTAAGTTTTTTTTTATGTTTCTCTCTTATGTGGGCCCAATTCTAAGTCCTAAAAGGTCAATGGGTATATTCTTTGACTTCACATGAAAAAACACAATCACCTTGCAACGTGCTGGTTTGAACTATCCATTAACAAGAATAATCTGAAGGCTGACATGTAAAGCTACAAATCAGTGCTGAAAGTTTCTCCAACCTGGGATTATGTATTGTCATCTTGTCGTCAACCCCTCGGGTAAGAGTCGGAAACTACATCTTGGCCAAAGCTGACTGCATGAGAGCTGGTAGCCCCTAATGGTCCACAGACAAAAATATTAGGTAAAACCTCCTTTTCCGATGTTTTGGATGCTGTTCCTGCTGTGGCTTTTCAAGTGAGATGACTGGCCGTGGTAATGCCTCCAGCCCTAGAGCCTTCAGAGTCGAGATCTTTGAGATGCTAAGCATATGAATGAATATTCACTATTGCTACCAGCACCTCAGCAGCCTTCCTCAAATGAAAAAATTAGCCTCTGGGACATGGGTGAGAGCTGCTTGCATGCCAGGCTTTCTGGGATATCAGCATGGACTTGATAGTGCACCAAGCAGCCTGTGTCCAGTACTGAAGTCTGTTATGAAAATTGGAGATCCTTAAAAGTGCTACCCAGTTCATTTCACTTTAAAACACCCTGTATATTGCACAGTTTGTTTATTTGTTATAAATCTGCTTTGCTGAAGTAAATGTGTTTTTCATAATATTAATGGTGTTCTCATTGTTGGAGCCCTCTGCAGAAGTCAGATATCTATAAAACAAATTTAGATGCCAGTGCTGTAGTTAAGCATTGTTTAGGCAGATCCCTGAGCCGACGTGAATACAGCTATTAGAATTGAGCTTTACAATATATTGACATTTCTACATAAGTAATAAAGAGTTTTGAAAGGGAGCTGAGCAGCATTTTATGTTTTTTCCAGGAAATTGCTTTATTTCTAAAAGTAGCTTAATACTGATATTTTTACAGGGGAGTTCTGTCAGCTTCCTAGGATTGGTTTATGTAAAATATTTTTTTTTTAGCATAGGGTTGTTTCTTCTCTCCCTCCTTTCCATCTGTGTCTCCAGGGGCAGAAAGCAAACCACTGGCAAGTTTGGGGAGGGGATTGAACCAACTTGAGCCCCAAACCAAGATATGGCCAAGAGGCTGAGGGTCGTGCCTGCCCTCTGATTTTCAGGAGTCTTGACAGCACATGCATACCAAGGTGCACCAGGATATGCTCAAAGGATTAGAAAAGGCAGCCTTTCTCAACATTTTGTATTTCTGGTGGTTTCAGTGGTCAGTTCTCTCCACAGTTCAGGATGGTTTCCTCATAGGGACAAGAGTAAATGGACCAAATAAGTGAAATAGAAGCCAATGCAGTCAGAGACTGAGTGGAGCAAATGCCCTATAGAGAGGAAGCACCTTTGGTGGCTTTGGAGAAGGATTTGGGATTTTGAAACAGGTTTGAAATAGCTACTGAGTAGCAAGAGGAGAAAATAGATGGGTTTGGTAAAAGACAAAAGGTGAGGTTTTGCTGGCAGGTTTGTAATTCCCGTTGCTCTAGAGTGTGGATGTTACTGTACTGTACAGACAGCAAGGCCTGCTGTCAGGTCTGCAGTTCATGCCTGGGAGTGCAGTATAACCTGCATGCTGATGAAGTCAATCCTAACATGGGTTAGAGGAAGAAGGGTGTAAGCAGTCATAACTCCACCTTTGATATTTTATGGTTTATTCCTTTTCCTCTCTTTGATTTCAGCTGACCAGCCCACCCACAGAGTGTGTTTACACTTCAAACACTGGGCATCAGGGCTGATTTGGAAGTCCAGTACATGAATGCAGGAGGCACATCAAATCCTGAGCCTCAGAGCAGCTGGGATCAAGGGACAATGGTAGAAAGGGAGGTGAATTGTAAATGCAAAAAGTAGCCTTTGTGATTTTAATCTGCCAAACCGGACAGGAGGAAGTGGGGCCAGGCAACTTTTCATCCACCTCTCCCCGACACTTCTTGCACACACGTGTGCTGTGGGGCCAGGGGGCTGATTTCTTGCAGTTCCAGTGGATTGTCTCCTTGGGCTCGATTGTACTGTGCCCTCTTCCTCAAGATAACAGCAAAACACAACGAGGTTTTAAATATTAATATGGAGATCACAGGAGTGCAGCTTGGAAGCACGGAATACTGAGTATTGAAAAGTCTAATCTGTCCTTTTTGAAAGCTGTCCAATTTCTTTTTTATTTACAGCATTTGAACCATTTCACAAATTGGAAAGCAACTAACCAGCCATTTCACAAGCAGATTATGATATGTTTAAGAAAGTCCAGGGCATTTATCTGAATGCAATTGGCCTTCTTGCTGACTAACATCTAGATTGGAGATATTACACACACAGTTGAACAGAGACTATTTGAAGATGATGGTTTTCTCTTATTAAAGTTGTGTTTGTATCTTGCAACTGAAGAAATGTTTTAGTGGTATAAGCTGACTGCCTGTGGCTCTGCAAAGGACTCATCACATTGATTGGGTAGATGAGAAAATGCTGGGGCGTGAACAGTCACTTTATGATTCCTGCACTCGATTCCATTCTTTGCAAATGCAGAGGTGGAGAACTGCTGGAGAGAGACTGGCTCCATCTGGCACTGCCTCTGCACAGTGCATGCAAGTTGTTCCATTAAAGATGCAGAAGTGCAGGCAAAAAGTGGGAAACACACATTAGATGAAGCGACATCCGGTGCCATACAGATGGAAAAAATTGAGTTTCCCTCCTATCAGCTACTCATGTTCTTGTTCTGCCTAGAAACTAAAAGGTATGTTTCAGCTTGCATGGATAGAGCATACCTGGTTTAATTAATTAAAAGCTAAAGAAACCCCAAACCCACAAAAATCCTGGCAACCCCAGCCTCTAGTAAATCTCTTAAAGCTGTAAGTATGTAGTGCTCACGTGTCTGCACGCTAATGTGGTCTGAATGAAAAACTGACAGCACCTGTTACTGAAATCAAAAGTGATTTCTCTAACAATGGGATAGTGGGGAATTCCTTCCAGGCTTCTCTTTAATAGAGTTTGAAGGATTCAGGTTGGAAGACAGTGCGTAAGATCTGCACCACTGGCTCTGATGGATGTGAATCATGCCAAGGTGATTGTTTAGGAGGTTAGAAGTTCACTCCATACATTCAGTAATAATATGCAGCTGGTATGTCCTTAAAAAAAGATTGTATGCTTCTTTTTTCCCCTGTGTGAAACCACATGTGGATTGAAAAAAAAAATCTGATTTTATATGCTCAAATCCAGAAATTCAAAGTAACTGCAACCACATCTGACAGTATTTTTGAGAACTAGAGCGAATTGAAGCTAGATTGCCTAAAAATAGCCCTTGAACTGAACTCTAAAAACTATTAGATTTGTCCGTTTGTAATAAATCCTGATCTACTGTCTATTAGATCATCTCTTCTGCAATCTTTTCCTATGGGCATAGTTCATCTGCATTTCTAAAAGCATTACAGCATGATGTTGAAAGAAATGCTCAAATTTTTTTGTATCTTGTGCATGATGGTCCAGTTAAATTTCTGCATTCAGAATCAGTTACAAAGTCTGGAACAAGCAATAGGGCATTAATGCCCTCAGTGAATGGTTGCCAAAGGGTACAAGAGGTTCACAAAAGTGGCAGAAGTCCTGGGTTGGAAGCCAGAAATAAGACTTTAGGAACTGTCTTCTGAGAGAAGAGGGCCATGGTGAAGACAACAGGTGATGTTCCTGTGCTGTACCCATTCATATCCTGGTATTGCTAGATATGTGCTGTAAAGTTTTGTCTGATGTCTCTGAAGTTACATATTTTAAGCAGGATCCAGTAATTTCTTGGAGAAGAATGGGTCAGAGAGAAAAAAAAAGAAGAAAATAAAGAAGTATCTTCTTTTATTCAAATGACAACTAAATTGGGGACCTGACATTAAGAGCTGTTTGGAGACAGAAAAAGTATTAAGTGCTGACACATGCACACCCCCACAAAAGTCCTACAGAAGCATAAAAGTTGATATTTCACGAAAATGCAGTCAGGCTGCTGTTTGGGTTCTTATTTTTTCAGGCAAAACCTAGAAATTTGCAATAACAGCTAGAATGTTTTTGACAGAACAGCCTTTCTCTAGCAATCCAGTATGTGTAATGAACTGTTGATCATTGTCAGAAATGTGGAATTTTGAGTCAGAAGGGCTCTGGTAGGCATATTTTTTTGCCTGTTGAAAATCGGTGCATTTGGTGGCTGCTTTGAATGCATTAACTGTCTTGCTGGGTGGTGGTGCAGTGAAAAAGGACGAGCTGGGGCAGTTTGAGTTAACTTGAGCCTGTTGTGATGATTTTACCCACTTTTGGCTCTCCTTCTTTGTTGTTTAATGTTGAAGGCTGAGACTCTGAGGAAAGTTCCAGCGTGTTAAGTGATTCCAGCTTGAAGTGCCTTGAGAACACCTGAGTCTGCACCATGTCTTGGACCACAGCTGTAGGTTTCCTCTTAGTACAGGAACTCAACATATGGCCCATATCCATTGCAGCATCTGCCCAAGCCCAGCAGAGTACTCACATGTGGGCAGAGTAGCCTTGGGCAGAAAAACTGATCCCCTGCTAGAAGAGGTAGGAAAAAAGAAAATCCAGAAAGTGTTTTTCCATTTGTCAGCTGTCCACAAGGGAATGGATCTTTCTTCTCTCAGATGCAGCATCTTTCTCCCCTGCTTTTCCTCATTACCTTGTGCTAGTTAAGACAGAGGAAAAGGGAGAGCTGTGTATCATACTTCATGTCACTTTTTCAGGGTGCAGGGCTGTGTGCAGTTGTGTTCTTGAAGGCAGCATGCCACGCTGAACACCGTGGGGCCACTGCATATGTAATCTTTCCATCAATGGGTTTTGGGAGCCTTTTGTCAGTGTCAGTAAATAAAACTCCACAATCCCAACTGCCCCAAAAGCAGCGTGTGAACTTATATTCACACACAGGATTCTGGCTCAGCTTCCCAAAATAATGGCATGTGTGAGCAGAGGGGAGAACTGTTTGGATGTTTGATGTGAGGCCGACTTGGCCTTTGCCTGAAGTAAAAATAAATCATAGTTGCTCTCAAACACGTGGAAGGAGCTGTACACAATTTAGGGGCTAAGCTCACCTGTCAATTCTCTGGCCCGCAGCTCTTGAGTGGCACCAGCTTGTGGCTTTTGGTCTTCCAGCAGACATTTACCATGAGAAGGTTTTGCAGGGTGATGTCTTTTGTGGCATAGACTCAATATAACTTTGCAGTCCACCAGTGTGTTAATGAGTTGATGCTGTCTGTGTAGGTCATCCTTTCCTGTCACCTCACATGGAGTTCTTGGAAAAAAACACACGAAAACAAGAAAAAATGGCAAAAGACAGTAAGAATATATTTACTTTCAAATATTACTATTTTTCTAGGGAGTTTCAGAAGATATTCTGAAATGCATTTGAAAATGCCTGTAGAAAATTAATTCCCGTGAGATGCATTTATGTGACAGGGAAGAGAAAAACAGCTGTGATATAATCCTCCAGTTGTATTAGGTTTGTGGGGTATTGTGCTGCTTCTTTCAAGGCATGCCTAAACCTTCTCTTTTCCTATGTAAATACAACTTGCACCATCTTTCAGCAGAAGAAGAGATGATAAAAGGGATGCTGTAAGCAAAGGATGTGGCTGCCAAATATGAAAAGGGCAAAACTGCAGGGAGGGAGGGAAGGGAGGGACCTCCAGGTTTTGTGCTTCCTGCAGCCTTCCCGACTCCTGCAGTGCTCCGTTTGCCTTCATGCATCAGCAGCAACATGTGTAAATAATTGTGCATGGAGTCTGGACGTGCTCAAGAGAACGCTGGGATTGCTGCTGTTGAGCTGCTGGATTAGTTGTACCTCACTTGGCCCAGCCCTGCATTAGGTGCAGCACGGGGAGCAGGCAGGGCCTCCTGGCTGCCGTCGCCCCATCCCATCTCCTTGAGCGTCAGGCTCAGGAATGCAGAACTCGCCGGAGAGTGAAGTCATCATGGTTTGCTTGGACCTGGAGCGTGGAACTTGGAGCGCAGCCTCTCCTTCCAATTCCGTGAGCAAGTGCTGGCTTGTAGCACGCAGCTGTCAGGCTGAGCCTTTGGATTGTGACCCCAGGGGGAGAGCTTGATGGATGTCTCCTGTCATCCTTTACCTCGCCAAAGCCAGTGAGCCTCACCCAGGAAATCCCGTCTGCAATTTCTGCTCGAGGGGCACCCCGTTATCTTCATTCATGGGACAGAAAGTGCATGACATCTCTTAAAAAGTATTACTGAGTACACTAGGTCATAAAGTCAGAGACTTAGGTGCCAAAATTAAAAAAATGAGAGAAGAGGTAGCAAATAGCCTTTCTTTCAATCAAAACTGCTTTCTGTGATAGGAAAACACTAGTCAGAGTCATTGGGAAAGCAGTCTCCCATGTCTGAGAGTGCCAGGAAGAGGTGAGCAGAGCGTTTAACCATATCATGGTTAGATGACACGTGGTAGACTTTCCTCATGGCAAATACAAAGTGCTGGTCACTTGTCATGTCACTACTTCAGGAAAGGGGAACAGACAGAAATGGGGGTAAAGACAGTCCATTATTTATGTGAGATTTTTTCCCCTATGAGCAGATCCCTACCGTGATTTTCCTTCCACCTAGCAAATATCTGCCTCCACAAGCCTGAGCTCTATTTAAAGGTTGGGAAATAAAAGAGAGAAGGGAAAAACCTTAAAAATTTCTATTTTCTTGCTAGTCAAATGTGCCCTGAGCAGAGAGAGACCCCTCTGGGAGTTGCAATTGCTCCCTTGTGGGTGCTGGAAATGTTTTGGGGTTTGTTTTTTTTATGACTGCAGCTCTAATCTGAATGATGGCAAAACTTAGTCGTCTGCTATTACTGCCAGCTCTCTAGACAGAGCAGGAAAGAAAAAAGTGAAGTGTCACTTTGGGGTGTTTCTGGGAAAGAAATGTTTCCACAGCCATAAATTGCTTTCTTGGGAGCACTGAAAATTCTTATCCCAGTGCTGTGCTTCATGGAATCAAAGGCTACAAAGTCTTGGATTCGAAAGGAGTAAAAACTGAGTCTTACCCAAAACCGTAAGGTCTTGATCTGGCAATGCATGGTAAAAATAAACAGTAAAAATAAAATAATTAAGTTTATACATTTCTAGTTGTAGTAGTGTTGGTGATTTTTAAAGGTGCTTGTCTTGGAGCAAAAATTGTCTTGTGAAATGTTATATGAAGAATCCCTCTGAAGCAGTGCTGCAATGCTTCTTTCCCCCAAGTTAAAAATTCACAGTTTATTGGCAGCCTGAGTTAATCTGGAGGTTTGATCTCTGTTCTGTACTGTAGGATTTAGGTGCTTTTGCACAGGTTGCAGTCTCTTCATGGTTTTGCTTGGATTTGGGAATCATTTACATGTAAATGATCCTCATCCCCTGTTCTTTTCCTCCTTACTAGTCAACTTGGTTTTTGAAGCACACAGTTGTCTGAGCAAAATTGGCAAATTTCCTGGTGAGAAACTGGGTGGTGTTAGCATGGTGATCATGATTGCTGGAGCTCATTACCAAATTGACTCTTTGAATAATCAAACCTTTGAACTCAGTTCAGTGGTATCCCATCCGTCTCACTCCGTTAGGCAACTTGGAGGCAGCTCTTTCATGTTGTCTTACAACTTGTGCTGTGGAAATGGCGGATGTGTTTATTTTCAAAAGCAGCAAGAAAGCCCAGTGGAACATGAAAAAAGTTGGAAGAACAAGCCTTCAAAGAGATTTTGACACTGGTGCCAGGGGCTTTATGAAAGATAAAACAGCTCATTTTTTTATGGCTAAAGGAAAATGCCATTAAATCCCTTGTGCCTAACTGCTACAGTAAACTTGCCAGAGCTATTCCAAAACCAGCATGCCGTGGGATATTCAATGATTTTCAATGAAAACTGGGCTTAAAAATGCAGCTCTCCTGCATGTGGATCAAGGGGAGCTCCGGGGTGCTCAGTGTATGTTTCTATGTGCTCACACATGACTGTAAGGATTATTTTAAACACGATTTGCTAGATTTGACTTTGAAACTGCATCCACTTTATCTACTCAGTTCCTTTGCACGTGGCATAGGTAATTTTGCAGAAGGAAAATAACTTATTGCAAGTGTAAAGGGGAAAAATTTTGCAGGTTGCTGTCTACCAGGCTAATCTATATTATGACGAAATAAAACATACTTGTGGGAAGCCCTGCTATGGTAAAAATGTAGTATTTGCTGAAATTCTCTACAAATTTTAGTCGTTCCCCGTCAGGGGGAAATCATTACTTGGTGACATAATGCAGCTTTGAGCGGAAACTCAAAGAAATCTGTCAGGGTCTGCATGTTTTTGCATTGTAATTTTTAGAGTTCATTTAAACTCAGGGTCCATGGTGAAAGGGAGGTGGCAGGAGAAGGCTGGAAAATCTGATCACTGAGCTTGGGAGACTTGTTTCAGATCAGTGTCCTGGTGCTCAGGTGAGTTAGTGTAGAAACTCCAATTCCTGTTGCTGGACATGGAGCAACAGTGATAAAAGGCTTTTTGTGTGCTGGAAGAGGTGGGATGGTCTTGAGGTGTTACGGCATGGAAATTAAAGTGAGAATGGATCAGACAAGCCTTTTCATGTTGCTTCCTTACCTGCATTTCACAGTCAGCCCCAGTGTTTTCTCAGGCAGGGACTGAGGGGGCAGTTGTGAGTATCTGGCATTTAACTGGAGTAAAAGTCTTACGCTGAGAGAAGCTGGAGGGTGCTTGTCTTTGAGAGAGGTAAAGGAGATGGGAGAAGGCTTTTCTACGAGCTGTGTGTGACATGGCATGACAGGGGTGATGGGGGAACAGCTGGGGGCAGCCTGCTTCAGTTTCCCCACCTGATATTTCAGGTCAAGCTATAGACAAATCCACGTGAAGCTCAGTGTGCACAAGCACCTTGGTCTAAGTAGGAGGCTAAATAAGGTAATTTTAAGGTGGGCATCCCTCAATATTCCACACATACTCAGTGTGGCTATTGCAGGATGTACAGTGGATAAATGCACTTTTAAAGCAAGTTCCTCACCTCTTCCTGCTTGACTGCTCATTGCAGGTTTTCAATGAATTAGCCCAGCTGAACATTAAAGTCTCGATTTGGCTGGGCTGACGTGCACCTTTGCTTGTGTCGCATGGCCTGCAGATCAAGGGGCCAGGCATTGCTCTTGGGATGGAGCAGCAAGGCATGAACCTCAGAGAAAATTGACAGCTTGCTCTGCAGTACAGCCTCGTGTTCACCCCTCTGTGAACTTCTGATTTGGGAATGGATTTGTGGTTTGGTTTTGGGTTTTGTTGGGGGTTTTTTATCACGTCATAGAAAATGCTTTTCTGTCCAAACCAGCTGGGCCTTCAGCAACACTTAACAATTAAAAGCACTTCTGTGCTAGGTGTTCCCTAAAAGATGGAAAATAAGATTTTTACATTAAAATGCCAAGAAGAAAAATGGTGAGGGCATAAAGCGCTGCTTTATTTTCATCAAGTGCTAGGGCTTTTGGAAAATCAGTTGTGCTCCAGTGGTCATTACCCCCCTGTGTGCTTCTCTCACTGTTTGCTCCAGCTTCTCTCTGAAAGGCGGCTGTGCAGAAAGCCTTGCCTTAGTTGTAGCTCCAGTTACATCCTGCAGGCCACCAGAGCCATCAGAGGGGACATCCTCAGAACCTAGGCATGAGTCCTGTTCCCTTCCTCTCTCTAAGCAGCTCTGCCTTTGTTTCAGGAGTATCGACATCGGGGGCTCTGGGCCCGGGGAGCACCACTGCCAGCACCACGCCGCGGGTGGCTACCAGCACCACTGGCCGCACCACCACCACATCAGCCTCGGGCAGGAGGAACAGGAGCACCAGCACCCCGTCTCCCATGGCCGATGTCCCCGAGGACATGACCACGCACCTGCCGCCCGCCTCCTCGCAGCTGCCGCCGGCCGGAGCGGAGAGCTGTGACCCCATGGAAGCCCGCGACATTATGTGGTCTCGGACTCGGCAGGGCCAGGTGGCGAAGCAGCCGTGTCCCTTGGGCTCCATAGGTGAGTCAAAGGTTGGGAGGACTGTCTCCACTTCCTATGGTACCTTGTCAGTGCGCAGCCAGTACTTAAAACGTTGTGGGGTTGTGCTTGATGCACTTGGAAGAGCCTCTGCCTCCAGAAGTTGCGTACACTGCGCTTTACCTGGTTCTGCCTGTATTTGTAGCCTCTGGGCTCACTGATGTGTTGGTGGCTAATGCTTTGCTTGTTTTGCTAAGAGAGGGGACAGGGGAGGAAATCAACAAAACTTGTACTTTGAGGCTCCTGAACCCATGTGAGTGATTTTTCAAACTGCAGCCAGTGTCCGGTGTGATCAGCTGAGAAAGTGGGGGGAGGAAACAAAGCCAAATCTTTCAAAATGGTTTATTGCTTATTGGATTTTGCTCCTTTTCTTCTGCTCTTCCCGCAATTGTTTTATTGAAAAATGTTGCTTTTGGAAATTTTCTGTTCAATTTGAAACATAATCGAGTTACGAAAGGTTTTGGCATATGGTTCATTTTGCTGTGTTTTAACAAATGGTTTTCTAAAAATAGTTATTTTTCATGCTAGTCTTGGTGTCCAGCCCCAAAAGCTCAGTTTCAAAGAAGAAATCTTTAAAGTGGAGGAAATTGCCTGAAAATGAGAGCTGAAGGGATCTGACTTGTAGAGGAGAGGCTCTCTGTTAATTCTCCACTCCTGGAGAGCCATTCACACCTGTATATACGAATACTGACTCTGGAATTTGGTGAGGACAGACTGATAAAGCATGTGTTAAAGTATGAGGGTCATGGAAAGGCGTAAGTGGTGAGAAAGGTAAAGAACATTTTTGCTGTCTTTCCCAGCCCTACTTGGTAAAATTAATGCAAAAAGTATGATGTGGTTCCCAGAGACGGGAAAGGATACTCGGAAGCAAAGCTGTGAAAAGGAAAAAAAAAAAAGATGAAGAAGGAAAATGGAGGCGGGATGCAAGAAGTCCTTTCCTAAGCACAAGAGCTAAGGACTGGATGAAAATAACTAAGGAAAAAATAATAGCCCAACTTATGGATAGGGGATGGCCATAAGCCTTTCCCATCTCTAATTTCGGTGATTCGTGCAACTTGTTAAAAGCTGTGATATACTAGCAGTGATGCATTTCCCTTTGTCTGAAAGGGTCTCAGGCATTTTTCTGTCTTTTCCAGAAGGGATTGGGCAGCTCTTCCCAAACAAAACTCTCCTCTAAAGTTCCTCTTGACAGCTGGGGGCTGACAGTAAACTCCAGCATTATATCTTGGCGTTTGTAGCATTCAAACTTTCGTGTGTTTCCACCCAAATGTTGTAATGATGATTCAGAGCCATAAAATCTTCATAAAGCAGCAAGGAAGATGAGGCACAGGGTCTGATCCCAGATCACCAGTGGTGGGCCAGAGCATCCAGGGTGCTGGCTTGGTGTTTGAGATCTACTTCCGATTTCTTAGTACCTGGCAGCTTTCCTGCAAGTCCTCTGTCTGTAATCGTTGTTCGCCAAATTGGAAATAATATTCCTGCACAACATCGTGGGTCTTTTATGTCTTAGGGCCTTAAAGGACCAAGATGATGGGAGACTAGGACACTGAGATGACTCAGAAGTGTCCTACTCAAGACCTGAGCACTAATAAGCTCCCAGAAGCCTTCGACACGAGGCGCTGAGGGCAAAATGCAACCAGTAACACTGAACACAGCGACTTTCCTATTACAGGTGTTGCAACTTTCCGGTGTCTTGCGCCTGACGGTATCTGGGAACCCCAAGGACCTGATCTGAGCAACTGCTCTTCACCCTGGATCAACCACATCACTCAAAAGGTAAAACCCTTCCCATGTGTTGACTGCTCTGAGTCTACACAGTGACCTTGCTCAGCTCCCTGGTTTTCTCACACATGGAACTTCAAAGGATCAGCAATTGCACATAAAGCATGAGCCGTGCATAGTGGCCAGGAATTGCAAGGAGAAAGCAAGTGTCTTATGGAAATTAAGGCAAAGAGTGTTAGGGAAGGCAAGTGAGAGGGACTGGAGAGTGGAATTGAACTAGAGTGAATGACATTTCTTGTTCATGGCAAGGAAAGGAAGAAGAGGGAGGAGGAGGTGGGTGGACATATGGAAAGTACTGAGTTGTTGAAAAAGGAAACGCCCTTTCATGCGTCCTCAAGGATTTTTTCATGTCACGCAAGCACACGATAAACCCCATAGTTAAGAAATCTTTACCAAAGAAAGGCAGGCTCAATGGGAAATGTTTGATTCATGCCCCTGGCTTTCTGTTTTTAACTTCTGCCCAAATTATAAAAGAACTGATGGAATAGAAAACAATGCTGCAGTAATGCTTATCTTTTGACTCTTAAGTCCCTTGATGAATGTTTTCTAGCACTTCATCATTTATCAGTGTTAAAAGTGCATTAACATGTGACAATAGAAGTTCAAGACAAGCAGAGCTTATTTGGTAGCAATATGTTGAGCATTTTTGTTATTAATGCACAATGGTGCTTTCAGCTGATTTCATTACAAACAGAGACCAGATGTGTGTTTACGCCATGGAGTCTGTGGGCTGAATCTTTATTACAGCAATTTGTGGGGTTTTATTCACTCCTTTAGCCAGAGCCAGCGAGTCCTGGCGTTGCAAACGAGCTGTGCTGCTGCACAAGAGTGACGCGTCACTCCCACGGAGCCACTGCTCTCTGGTCAGTGGGATGGGGTCACCCCACAGTCAAGACTCTTCGGCATTCTCCTCTCTGCCCCCCATCTCAACTAAGACCTAATAATCTGTGAACAGCTAGCACTGATCATCCCTATCTTGCTTCATCTGTGCTTATATCCATCCCTCCACAAAGGAAAATGTCAATTAATGTGGGGCTGCTGTGATATGGCACAGCCACTACAGAGCCTGTGGTCCTTCTGTCCCTCTCCTGCCGTACACCCAGCGAGCTGATGAATACAGGCTGCCTTTGCTGGCATTAGCAGCTGTGTGCAGCTCTTGTTTTATGACCTATGTACTTACCCTGGAGGGGTTAATATTACTTACTCCAGCCATAATTCACCCAGGCAGCTGGGAGACCTCTTGCTGCTCGGTGAAGATGACTAGGCCGTTAGCCATTAACAGAGGGAAATAATAGCCTGCACTGATGAAATCTCCATCAAGGTTAGGCTTATTTTATTTGAAACCCCAGCTATCATTTGCGTAACAAATGAGCCCCATTTAATTTGTTACGCGCTTTCAAAGCAGGCTAAAATTGAACAGGCAGGTTTTCAGAAATGCCCAGCAGGTTACAATTGGGACTGGATTTATTTTTTTTCTGAAGGAATTTAGTTATGTTCAGCTTTGAATACCTTCTACCAGTCAGTAGAAAGACTTGGGGAATTTGTGAGATGACCCCGGATCTAACCTGTTTGCCTGAGATGGAATTCGTTGGGATCTTGGGATATGTGATCCAACCTCAATGAGAACTGTTACAAAACATCAAGAGTTGTCAGGAGTGACTTTGGAGGGGAAAGCCCTGCCAGAGTTGCCTAGGGGTTTGTGTTGAGGGTTGCATTCATTGAATCATTTAGATTGGAAAAGTCCTCTAAGATCATTGTGTTCAACCATTCACCCAGCACTGCCATGTCCACCACTAATCCGTGTCCCTAAATGCCATGTCTACATGTCTTTTAAATCCTTCCAGGAATGGTGACTCAACCACTTACCTGGGCAGTCTGTTCCAATACTTGACCACTCTT
>NW_008240042.1:5590478-5670416 GCF_000691975.1 Corvus brachyrhynchos
GTTCTAATACGTGACCGCTCTTTCCATGATGAAATTTTTCCTAATATCCAATATAAACCTTCCCTGGTGCAACTTCAGGTGGTTTCTGATTGTCCTATCATTTATTACCAAGAGAAGAGACTGACACCCACCTTGCTGCAACCTCCTTTCAAGTCGTTGTAAAGAGGGCTGAGATCTTCCTGAGCCTCCTTTTGTCCAGGCTAAACGCCCTCAGCTCCCTGAGCAACTCCCCATAAGCCTTGTGCTCCAGACCCTTCCCCAGCTTCATTGCCCTTCTCTGGATTCCCTCCAGCCCCTCAATGTCTTTTGTGTAGGGAGGGGCCCAGAACTGGACACAACACTTGAGGTGTGGCCTCACCAGGTCCAGGTACAGGGGACAATCAAACTGTCCTGGTCCTGCTGGCCACACTATTGCTGACCCAGGCCAGGATGCTCTTGGCTTTCTTGGCCCCCTGGGCACGGCTAGCTCGTGTTTTATGCTGGGCAGCTTTCCAGCTACCCTTCCCCTTCAGCCTGTAGCACTGAGTGGAGTTGTGACCCAAGAGCAGGACCTGCACTTGGCATTATTTGAACCTCATCCTGTTGGCCATGGCCATTGGTCCAGCCTGTCCAGATCCTGCACATGCCACGTGAGGGCACTCGACATGGTATTGCATCACGTTTTCAACTATCCAGTCCTCTAGGATATCCCCAGTTAGCCAGGACTGCTGATAAATGTTGGAAAGTGGCTCAGCAAGCTCTTCTGCCAGCTCCCTCAGTACCCTTTGGTGGATCTCATCCAGCTCCATGGACCTGTGCATGTGTAAATGGTGTATCAAGTCACTGACCATTATTTTCTGGATTGTGGGGGTTCTCTTGTGCTCCCCATCCCTGTCTTCCAGTGCAGGATGCTGGGTACCCTGAGGAAAACTGGTCTTGCTGTTAAAGACTGAGCCAAAGAAGGCATTAACTACCACCTCAGCTGTTCCTCGTTCTTTGTCACTGTATTTCCTCCCTTCTACAAGGAGATTCTCCTTAGCCCTCCTTTTGTTGTATTTAGAGAAATGTATTTTATTGTCTTTTATGTAAACAGATAAAACAGGTAATGTTCTAGCTGAGCTTTAACCCTGCTCATTTTCTCCCTGTATAACCTCACAACATGCTTGTAGTCCTCCTTAGTTGCCTGCCCCTTTTCTAGAGGCCACAAGCTGTCTTTTTTTTTTTTTTAATTCCAGCCAAAGCTCTCTGTTTAGCCAGGTCAGTCTTATTCCCCACCAGCTCATCTTCTGGCACATGGGTATGTCCTGCCTATAAGATTCAGTAGGATCCTTACTGCAAACACAGTTTTAAATTACTTACGAAGTAACCAATAGCTATTTGGTTTCCCTGCCCAAGCAGAGGCTTGAAAATGATCACTGCACTTGAAGATGGATTCATCCATAAATCAAGCACTGTTTTCTAACATCCCTGCTGTGGATGGGATGCTTCCCAAAGCTCGCAGATTTGCTCCAGCACCTCTCCGAAGGTGAAAAAGGAGCCTTCCTCCTCTAAGTCAAGCCAGCTTCTCTTCTTGCTGCTGTGGGGGCAGCTAGAGGGAGCAGTAAGCCATCTGTTCTGTGAGGACAGGGCTGGTCACACCCTGCAGCTCAGGTCTCCTGCATCCCCAGCTGTCCTGGGTCACCCAGCCCGCTGCAGCTGCAGCACAGCTGACAAAATGGGTAAAAACCCTTTTTTGCCAGCCAGGGTTCATACCTGCTCAGCATGCCTTCATTCCTAATCAGCTTTGTCTCCCAAAAATCTCCTGTCACCTGCTGGATCCAACCTGCTCAGGAAGAACGGTGATAGGTCCCCTGGAGGGATTTCAGCCAAGCCAGGAAGGATGGTAGGGAAATGCTGTGCTTGCTTTCATATCTCTGTAGTGAAGTAAGAATGATTACTTACTTCTTCTTTCTCCTGCTGTGCTCAGGCTGCAGATTGGGTGTTTGCCTGCTTGCATCATGGTATTAGGTTTTACAGACATTTCCTAGCTTCCATTAGAGTTATTGTGCTTGATGGAAGATCAGAACAAATGTTCTCCTCAGCAATTCATTGGCCTCCTGACATTTACTTTAACTTTATTGTTGGTGCCTACCATACCCTCATAACGGAGCGGGAGAATAAACTTGCCTCTGCGATTGAATTATGCACTGCTACCTGGGTTATTTCTGGAGTCAAGCTGTAACAGGAAGCAAAAAGGTCAGCTTTGGATACATTGCATCATCCTGATCATGAGGTCACGCGTTCAGTCTCAGCCTGTTTGTTTTGCCTCCTGCTTTCATCAGTGCCATCCCTAGCACAGCGTGTGACTTGCCTGAAGACATCTCTTCCTTGCTGCAGCTTTCAGTTGCGGGTGCTGCCTGGGAGGACAGGCACTGCTATGCTTGGCTTCAGGCCTCTGGAAGAGAGAAGGGCCTCTTTTGTAGCAGAACAGAAAAATTTGTGCCCTTCACGAATGCACAAAAAGCCTCAATCTGTAGATGTAATGCACGTGCCACCCATGCCCTCCTGAGTGGCCTGGATCATGGACTCCCAAAGAGCAGGCGAACCTGAGGGTTCATAGCACCTTCCTGAGGTCTTGTAGATCTGCTTGTGTCTGTTACAGGGAGAGTGAGGTTTTGTGTAGGGCATCCCCACATCGTCGTGTCCAGGTCTGAGGGTGCAGTTGCAGTCCTGATGACGGTGTGATGAAATCCTCCTTCCAAGTTGCTTTTGGCAGTCTGTTTTCACAGCACCTGAAAACCTCTGTTTCGGAGTAGATGCCACAGAGGGTGGCTCATTAAAGGGTCATTAAATGCAGTTTAAGTTGTTTGAATACCCTAGTTTCAAAGCCACTTTTTCAGTGTTCTCTAGATCTGCTGTACTCTATGGAGAGCATTGTCTCTTCTCCCAGGCAGCTGGCAAAAGGACAAGAGGATGCAATCCTAAGTTGTGCCGGGGAGGTTTAGGTTTTTAGATCAGGAGGCATTTCTTCATAGAAGGAGTGATTGGGCACTGTATTGGGCTGCCCAGGGAGGTGGTGGAGTCACTGTTTCTGGAGGTTTTTAAGGAAAGGCTGGATGTGGCACTCAGTGCCAAGGTCTAGCTGACATTTTGGTGTTTGGTCACAGGTTGGACTTGGTAATCTTAGAGGTCTTTTCCAACCTAAATGATTCTGTGATTCGAAAAAAATACAACCAAAACCCAAAAGAATCATAGATATGCTCTGACTCTTTTCTGTGAATGCACACATGTATATTGGAATCTCTGCAAGGGAAGGAAAAATGCCATGAAGGCTTTGCAGTGTCAGAAGTTAGCCCACAGCCCCTCTTACGGCCTTGCTACCCGACTGCCAGCAGCTAATGGTGCCTGGTGAAACCTGTCAAATGTTTGTTCCTCCAGAAAACAGCATCAACTCCATGGTCTTTCCAGCTGACCAGTCCATCTGTATGTTACCGTTTTTAAAAATCCTAGTTCAGTCTTTCATGCCATCTTTTTTTTTTTTACATCAGTTAGCTTCTTCAGGAGGCTGCAGGAAAATATTTTTGCCTTTATGACTGCTGGTGTTTTAGCTCATTTGCTCCCTTCTCAGCATATTTCTTCTTTATTCTGAATTTTTCTCCTTAAATACTTATTTTTTGTGATTTCTCTCATTTTTATTCTACTGTCCTCTTCTGCAGTTGGTTTCCTCAGAGAAAAATAGGGCTGAAACAGCGATTGCTGCTGCAGGAGGGTCTTTCTTCATCTTTTCCAGACAAAACTCCCTGTTTCTGTTTGTTGGCATATATGAAAGAGGCAGGAATATATGTCCTCTCCAACAGCTATTATTTCACAGTCTTTTCACTCAGAAGAAGGTGCAAGATAGTGGCACAAACTTGGAAAATATTAGCAGAGCGTTACACGAAAGGATTTCAGGTGTGCCAATGATCATTTGTAAATCTGGCCTGAATCCTGCCATTACGCCCAAATGGAAGAGGGGAGCAATTTTTTTGGCAGACCTATAAAACTATGTTTTGTGTGTTGGCATTGTTGGCAAGAAACATGTTTTCAATCCTTCAAACTAGCATTCCAAGACTGGTTTTAATCAGTTTGTAAAAGGTAAAAAAATATAGGCCAAAAAACCCTAGAAACCAAAAATTTGGTTTCAAATTCCGTTTGAGCAGAATGTTCTCTTTTATCCCAGAATCCTATTTAGTTTTTAAATTTAATTTTTTCATAATCAAGGTAGAAAATGTTAAAAAGTAGTTTCATACCAGGCAGAGATATATTATTTTCGATTCCCTTTATTGTTCTTGAGCCTCCCAATAGAAACATCAGCTACTTACACATTTTTTCCCTGCTTCCTACTTGCCTCTCAATATCTCTTGAGCCATAGAGAACCTCCAGGGGTTGTTCCTGTATTCCTGTGTAGCTATGTCGGTGTTTGGGTTAAAGAGTATTACATGTTTTGGAAGAAATAACACAAAGAGCTCATCTTCCATGCAACAATAATGAAGAGAAAGATGCAGAGAAGTGCTTCATAGAAAGGAAGTAAGTTAGTAATGCATCCTCCTGGGTAGCAGTAAGCTTTGCTGAGCATTATGTAGAATTAACCAAAAAAAAAGGGTTCCATCCTGTTGTTATAAGAGACCAGATATATATCTTAGTCCTGGAGTATTCAGCCAGCATTTGGGATTCATAACAGTTGGGTTTCACAGCACTGCATAGGAAACACTTCAGTTTCAGTGGAAAAAGCTCAAAAGAATCAAGGAAATGAGCATTAACATGTCAGACAGCCATCATTTTGGACACCCCTCTCATGCACACAGCCACAGTGTAAAAAAAAAAGCACTGCTCTAGTGACTTGTAGCTGCACATTCTGTGTGACCATGTATAGGTGTGGAATTGTCAGTGCTAGGATAGCACTGACAATGCTAGTGCTTCATTAACTGTCAGCCAAAAACATTTTCCCAGAGGAATGGCACATCTGTGTTTTCTAGAAAGCTGGGCGTGTGAGATAACTTTGGGTAAATACTTCTGTGTCCCAGGAGTTCACAGACTTTGAGCTTTAGTCTGCCTTTTTCTCAGGCATTTCTTCCATTGCTGCCTATTTTTTGTGTTGTTTGTTTGATCACACTGTAATTCTTCAGATTTGCAGTTTTTAGGGTCAGACCAAGAGAAAAGGAAAAGGGTTAATTAGTGACCAGCCTGCATCACTTTTGCAGACAGATAGGAACAACAGCAGCCTGCAGGGAAAGAAAACTCTTGTGTTTGCCTTTGTTGCAGCTGAGCAATTTTCTCTGAGTGTGCCAGTTTACATAGGTGTGTGGTCCAAGGGAAAATGTGAGCATCACATAGTGGGTAGAAGGGTTTTTGGGTTTTTTTTCTGATGTATCTGTAAAAAAAATCTTGAATTCGTGCAGTTTTCTGCAGAGCTTACACAAACACAATGTGTCATGATACATGCTAAGCTCCAGCAATGAGATGCAGGAAAATGTTGAAATTGATTTCTTTATATTGAGGGATTTGATGTAGTTGTTCCTTAAAGTTCTGAGAGCCAGCAGCAGAGGTCAAAATTCAGCATTTGTGCTGATGTGTGGCTTCTTCGGCTGCTTAGGAGAGCAGGCAGCTGTAAGAATAGGATCTGGTTTCTATGGCATTAGTCTTCTGTGTAACAAGAAAGAAATAATTAATTTTTGAATATATCTTATCATCGCTCTAATGGGAAGAACAACACATTATCTCCTTTATTTATCTTCTCTATATCATCATATGCTTTAATTCTCTGAAGACGAGCATATGAACATCTTGAGTTAGATTTCATTAAATCAGATCGGCTTTTGCTGTCAAATTGATGGAAGTAAGTTATTCATTTATAACTCAGCTAATTGATTTACAGAGAGGAAAGTGAGGGAACGAGAAATATCTGATTTCTAGCTGTTGGTAGATAAGACAATTGAAAATTCATGTGAGGAACCCAGCAGAGTTTGCCATTGAGCCTGACAGAAAAGTGGGACCTTCATTTATGTGTCATCCTTTATAATTTCTCCTTGTCCCAGGCATATTCCACATGGATATGCATTCCAGATCACAGACTGGTAGATAATGAATAAAAGACCAGCAACCTGCAGGGGTATTTTTGTAGTGGGCTGCTCATGAAAAGGAGATGGGACCAGCTGCCCTGTCCCAAATCCCCATGGCACAGAAGACAAAAGGAGTACCAGATAGGGAGAGCAAAACAGAGCAAGAAAGGGGGAAAAGCCACAGGGAAAAAGTGTGAGTTGCCCAAATAATTACACAGTGAATTTCCCTGCAGGTGATTTGTGAGTTTTGTGACTCAACTAGATGATACAAGTCTTTTAGCAGAAGATTCAGCCAAACAACCTACTGGCTTTTCCCTTCCAGTGGACTTATTCTTGAGCCTTTTGCTCTAGAGTTAGGATGCTTTTACATGCACTGAGAGTCACTAGCCTCATGATGGGTTGCTAGCGTGGCAAGGAGCACATCTCTTGTGTGCATAGGCTAAGTGATAAATTAGTACCTGATTATTAAATCAATAACATGGAAATTGTGAACTTTTTGCTCTGCTTTTTCTGGGTTATGTCATCTGTTTTCCTTTTACAAGGAACTCTTTTGTGCAGTTATGACTGTAAGCTTTTGGAATCAGAAACTGCATTTTCTTGACAGGAGAGGCTACTTACATGGTTTGTTTTTTTCAAGTGGCATAGTAAACCAATGGGACAAGCTAATTAAAGCCCTCCTTAGCATGGAAATCCCATGGAGACAGTGCCCAGTGAGAAGAAATTGTTGAAGCCGGCATGGTTGACTCGAAAAACAATAGTCAAAAAACTATTCATGATCAAACCATGAAGACTCTTGTTGTGGTTGACTTCTTGGGACATGCTTCTATTCCTCCTTCCTTCTCTTCTTCCTCATCTTTTTTCTTCTTCTTGAGGGGAGCTGACCTGCCTAATGCTGTGGGGTTGGAAGGCACTGGAGTGACATGTCACTGAGAGCCGGGGACAACCTTTCCCTCTGCTTTGTCACCTGCAGATGAAGTCGGGGGAGATGGCCGCCAACATCGCGCGGGAGCTGGCGGAGCACACCAGGAGCCACTTGTACGCCGGGGACATCGCGTACTCCGTGTCCGCCATGGTCCAGCTCGTCAACCTGCTGGACGTGCAGCTCCGGAACCTGACTCCCGGCGGGAAGGACAGCGCTGCGCGCAGCTTGAATAAGGTGAGAGCAGCGGGGCTCAGGATGGGGCAGGAGGCTCGTGGGAAGGTCAAATGAACATCTCTGTGTATGAGGATAAACAGTGGTAGACAGAAACATTCATTTACACCGGAGATACCGTGATATTTACACTCAGGGTTTCAGGCTGCTTTAGTATTAGAGAGCCTTTTTAGTGACAGCGCCTCACTTAGCCCAAAAGCACCTTAACTCCGTTACAGCAGTGTGGTTTCTGTGCCCACAGTTTAAGAAGAATTATTAGTCCTTTTGTCATTTCCAGAAGTAAGTGGAATTGCTGCATAGCACTAAAGGTGCTAGGAGTTGCCAGTTGTGGGAGAAAATATGAGCTGTGGACCCTGTAAGAATACATTTAAAGCTGTAGGTTTCCTTAGTGAAAGGCCCTCTTCATCACTGAATCTCATGTAAACACATGGGATAAGACTTAAATAGGATTCTGACGGTGAATTGTGTGGGCCTGATTATGAAGACAAAGAGCTGCTGGACCCTGTGACTATGAGCACATGGTTATATTGGCCACCCAGTGAAAATAAGACACAGAATTTTGTTCCCAGCTGCATATCAGGCTCTGACAATTCTGGCATTCATGTAACCATGAACAGAACTTGGTCCTGAGATTATATGGGGAATAAATGATCCCAGCTAAACCTGAAATTTTTTTGGTGTTTTATGAAGAGAAATGCTTTTCAGAGAAGTAACATGGTCTTTTTTCTTGTAAGTTATTACTGTAGACTGATGCTGTTTTAAATGCAAAGGGCTTCGGGATCGTTTGAGATTTCAGTCGCATGGGAGCTGAACTCCTGCATCTCATGTGCTTTGCATGTGCTGTGAATTGGGTTATCCTGATGCTTTTAATTAGTGCTGCTTCCAGCCATTTTATAACAACGTAGGTAATAATTATATTAACTGATACATCAGCATAACATTATTTGTTATAATCATACCATGGTTCTTTGTTGAAATGATGGTGATGTCTGACAATATCAGGTAAAACCAGCAATTAATGTCACCTACTAACAGGTTTCATGGTTGTAGTTCTGCTTGCTCTTCTGAATGTGTCCCAGCCACACCCAACATTTTGTCAATTCGGCTTTGCAAGCACATATTTTCCATCCTTATTTTTATCTCACCTTATGATATTTGTTTCAATTACACGAAATGGGGTTGTATCCTGGGGGCAGGTATGAGTTACTGAAGGGAGGGGAAGACTGGACAAGGCAGAGCTCCTCGGCTCAGCTGTCACTCCCAGGGTCCCCATTGCAGGTTTCTTCCCCCTGCCATCAGCTTTGCACAAGTAACTCATACAAATCAATTGCATTCCACATTAAAATTCTGGACCATGTGAAGTCCTGCAAAACAGCGATGCGAGTCAGTGATCCAAATGACAGGCTCAGTAATTTACTTACTCTCATTCCCCACTTAATTCTTTAGAAGAGCAACTGCTCTGTGTTCATTTAAGAATGCATGAATTCAACTTCGAAGTAGTATTGGGCAAACAAAAGGCAGCAGAGTTACTGCTCCATTTTCCCCTTCGCTGATCAAGAGTATTTAAAAAAAAAAAAAAAGGAAAAAAGTAATTTGCAAAGAGTTTTGTTTAGTGCTGTTTAGTCAGAAAGAAGAAATGAAGTAAGCACTAGCCATTAAATATTCTTTTAATCATTAAAGGAAATGTGCTGGGGATCTGAAAGTAGTCACCTGTACTGTTTTGTACTGGTGGGATTTTTTTAACAAGCTGATGTACAATGAATTGAAATAAACTGGCATAATCAGAATTTTTAAAAGCCATCATTGTTCAGGAGCCACTTTTCTGTCACTAAAAGCTTTATGCTTTCCACTGGATCAGGCTTAATTAAGGTAATAATTGTTCCATTTTAGACTGGGAAGACCCCCAAGTGGATAGGTCTATAATTTTCAGCAAGGCTTTCTTTGATCTCATTTGTTTCTGTAAAGTCCTCGTACTGGCCAGATTTACCCAGAGGAAGATTTCTACTGTTACAAATTGACAAATTAGAAATTGAAATTAGGCATTGCATGGTACCTGGGTGTATTTTGTTTATTTCAGAGCCTCAAAACTCTCAAGGACAAATTTGGCTCTCAGCTGTACTAATGGGATTGCACTGCTGTGTGTTGAGAGCACAAGTTGCCCTGAATCTCTGTTGATGTGCCGTTTCCAACCAGGCACATCAGTAAAAACAAACCCAGCCAAGCCAGTGGCTCTGAGCAGCCTGGTTTTGTGAGCTTTCCTTGCAGTGATGCAGAGCTCACCAATTCCAGCTCACTGCTGCAGACTGCCTGCCAAGCCCCAGGTCTACCAGGATGGGTCCATACAGTTCCAGACTGCATCAGGATGCAGTCCTGCACGCATCTTGCTCCCTGAGGTTGGTCCTGCACATCTGAAGCTTGGTTATATTTCACTGTGGCATCATCACTGTCTGCTGCAGAGCCCACGCTCCTTTTATGCAAATAACCATCAGCCTTATCCTTTTCAGCCTTGTTTGATGTGGAAATGTCATGTGTGGTCTCCAAGCTGTAAGGAAAACATCATCTCTTGAGTATTTCTACTAGACTCCGGTGTCTTCTACCATCTAACAGCTGCTCTTGCAAAGTTGCCAGTCTGTGCTTCACTTCACTGAAAAAGGACTAACCCACATTTCTGGAGCCAGTCCTTCCAGTTTTCCACTGCTGCCTAACTCACACTCACTCCTTTAGTTTGGTTGGTTTTTCAGGAGCTGTTTAAGAGAGAAATGAGGTGTTTTTTTCACAGGCATTTTCTTCAATTTTTTTCCCTTGTTCTGTCACTAACTTGTTTTTTCTATTCCGTCTTTAATCTGCTCTCTTTATGGACTCAGCTTCAGAAAAGGGAGCGCTCTTGCAGGGCCTATGTCCAGGTATTTCTTGTGTTTTTAATACACGTGTCCAGTTGTTTGACTGAATGACTGTGAAGTGGGTCTTGTCTCTGTGAATAATCTGATTATTACCACCTTTGTGGCAGCAAGTTCTAAGGTTAAGGTTACAGGATAATAATGTCTTTTTTTACCTCACCCCACCTGCCCCATTTCTCTCAGACTTGAAAAAATCTGGGACAAAATCTCTGAATTTTTTTTCCACAGAAAGTGGAAAAAAACACAAGAAAGATCTGACAAGATTTATCTGGCCATCTGAATGAGCAGGACAGTATAGAGATGTGCAAGTAAAGAATGCAAAACTGCTGCTCACAGAGGTATCTCCAGACCAGCTGGACTTTGCTTACAGCATGTCATTCATGCTACTGCCACCTGCATTTCCTTAGTGTTCCTTCTTCCCCTTTTACACTTTCAAATTCAGAAACAATTCAAAATGGCACCACTCGGCTGAGGGAGGAGGTAGGATCATAATGAAATGCAGAGTGTCTCACAGAGGGATGTAGGAAGGAGGAGAGTGCTGCAAACAATGTAGAGGGTAATGCACATAACACCCCATGAAGTTCACCCAGGTCTGGCCTGACTTTCGTAGGCTTACGTTGTGTTTGATGTGAACGAAGTCAAGCCCCAGCATTCTGGAAGGACCTGCTTGTGGGCTTTTCACAAATGGGACCTCAGGTTATCTTACTAATCCTGTCACCTTGCCTTATAGCATTTGCTCCAGTGTTTTTTGTATAAACCTGTTTGTATACTATGGGTGAGTTAGTGCTGCTTTAAGAAATGTGAATGTTTTACCTTCTAGTCTCTGTCTTGTGCTTGTGAATGTTGATATTGTTCTTATGGGTGGTTGATCGTTATTTATATGTGTATGTGTAACATGCATAAATGAACTCTGTGTTTCTGGAGGGGGCTGTCTGTACCTGCATTTTCCTGCAAAATTCAGCTTTCTACAGTTGGTACTGACTTTATTTTGTGAGCACGTTTCATTTAGCAAATGGGATTAGATGGTCCGGACTTCTAGGGCATTAGAAATAAAACAGTACCCCTCTGTGCTGGCAGGCTGTTTGTCTTCCCTTTGGAAAATGTCATGAGAGAAAGTCACCTTTTCCCTTCCACATACATTAATGGATAAAGATGAGTTACGGAGTTACACATCCCTTGTCTAGGATCCCAGAGAAAGCAACTAGCAGGCATTGGAAGGAATTTAAGAAAGTTTGCAGTGTGGTGCTTACTCCCAAGCTAGCTACCTTGTGTATTGCTACCACTGGAAACATGATGAGACTGCTTTGACTATGGGCTGCACAATCTTGTTGGGGACATTGGGTGCTACCTGATCCGTAGCTGTCCTTTCCACTGGCTGCACAGGCATTCTCCACAGAGTCAGTGCACACTCCTGCTCTTCTGTCTTTCTTCAAACAGTAACGATTGGTGAGTTTAATATACCTTACAGAAAGCTTGGCCTTGACAGAATAGAGCCTGAATCCTCTGCAAAACTTCAGCTTACCCTTAATTTCAAGGACTCCTCCCTTTCACTTGGAAAGGCTGCTTGTGTGTTTAAACATTAATCATGCACCTACTTCTTTAGTAGACAAAAACTGATGAAAGCTCATTGCTTGAGCTGCTAAGTATGGGTATTGACAAATGTGGTACGTATATTGAAGAGGACAGTCCTGTAAAAGAGGGCTTGAAGAATGAATTAGATGACCTAATTGAACCTTTCCAGCTCTGCTTTGTACTATATGGAGATAAAGTAATGTATCTTGACGTATTTTCATACAGTATGCTTCCATTGGAAAATTGTGTGGCTAAAGTCATCACAAAATCTAGTGAGGGAGAGGTTGTCTGTAATAGCAATTAGATGTGACTGCAGATAGTCCTGTTACAGGCTACTCGTCCCTTACCAGGCAGTGAAATATCTGGGCTGGCTGAGGGAATTTAGCAGAGCTTTTTCAACTAATCTTAAGTGGTGACACCCTGGGCTTTGTAAAGTCAGTGGAACATGGGAAGTCACTGGGACATATGGCATTGATGGCAGAGAAATAGAGTATTCAACTTTGCTGGCCTGATCTCCTTGTGCTGATGCCATTATTGTGAAGAGCATCCCTGGCTGAATTCGGCTCATGGGGCTGGAAGTGTACCTTCAATTCTGTGCTCCCTAGACAAAGGAAAGTGCAGTACAAAGTTTATACAAGAAATGTCCAGGAATTGTAAATATCTAAAGTTCTATTGAGGAAAGGTGGTTTTGTGGAAGGAGGAGAGTGACCTGAGAAAATAATAATTGCTAAAATCAGTCTTACTGTTTTCTTTGGGCTTACAAATTTAAGTAACTATGACAGAGGCCCTGTAGTGATTGGTGTATAAAGTCCTCTTAAGCCCAAAATAAATGACTATAAATAAATATACAAAATAAATGAATATAAATAAAATGGATGGAGAAATTTTGCAAGTTGCGCAAACATAAGACTGGGAATGCATTATCAGATTATCACCTCATCTCTTTGGGTACCTTTAAAAAAATATGGATTTAACTTGTTCAGTTTCACAGTATTTTTTGAGTTAAAAGCTCAGGGATTTTTTTTACTGGAGATAGAGGTTACAAATGCTGTTTTTTCAGTTTCAAATGTGGTAAATGATCTTTTTTTGTCTCAAAAATCCAACAAGCACCAATCCGGCCGGTGGCATGATGAATACATATTAATATAATGACTGGACAGTTGCTGGAAGATTTTTCAGTCATGGTGATATTCAAGAAACTGCTACGTGGGTTTCAATTTGTGATACTAATTAATAGTCAGCTGAGACTGAGCTGACCAAGATGGAAATACAAGGTGGCAGAGTGGCCTCAGCAAGGTGCTCTGTTAGCAAAGAGGGTGGCCTTTTGGAGAGCAGAGGTTTACATCTCCTATGCCCACCTTTCTGAAGTTCTTGCACTCTGTTTTGGGAAAGGAATGGAAAAGTCATCATGTGGGAGAATGAGTCACAATGGGTGACGCATTTGATTAGCATGGCTTAGTTTGGTGACTGGTCTGTGATGTAAGCTGGTATGAATTTTCTGTAATGTTTTTTCAGAAATTATGTTTGTTCCTTTTCCAGAAGTTTTTCTCCTTAAACTGTAGCACTGGAATTGTAGAAAACAGAAATCACTTGTCTTTTGGGGGTTGTGAAATTGGGTTTGTTGTCACAGATTTCTTCCGTGCTCCTCAGCAAGTGTCATGTGCCCGGTATTTCTCAGCCCCCTGGTTTAAAATGCCATGGATGCAATTCTCCTGTCCTCTAGGAATGGAGGTGGGGTAGTGAAAGAAAAAAAAAGGCTAAGTACTCACATAATGTAGTAAGTGAGGCTGTATTAAAACAGAAAACTTAAACATGGGGAAAAAATCGGAGAATTTTGCTGATTTAGTAGCTGGAAAAACAGGTTTTATTAAAGCTTCATACCACACCCGTGCTGGCATGTACATGCATCTGATTGCAAAATCTGAGCTCACCTGCTTGCTTCACTTGGATTTGTGGGCTGGAGCTCTGGCGCAGCAGGAGGTCAATGAATTTCCCTGTGGTGCCAACCAGAGGCCTCTTCCCATGTGAAATTGCCTGCTGTGTTTGGGATGAGCATCTCGGAGGACAAAAACTTCACAGGGTTCCCGTTCTTTTGGTTTATTTTATAAAGTCAGTATGAGTGGCTTTAAAGCTGGAGGCTGGTGAATGCAACAGAACTGTGAATGGCAGCTTTGTGGAAAGGGTGGAAGGAGGTGGCAGAGAGTTGCTTTTGCAGCATCTTCCTTGTCTAATGGAGTTTTTTGCTCTTGGTTCCTGCCATCCTCTGAGCTGCCCTGTAAATTGGCTTGCCCTGTTTTGTAATTCTGGGCTGGTCTGCATAGCAAATGGAAAAGATTATGGAGGTGCCACCTGCTCCTTGGTAATTACAAGAGCTTCTGGGTGCAGGTGTCATCAGAGCCACGCATGAAGCCGGCGCTGAGATGCTGGCAGGCTTCTGGTAGCAGACAGTGGCAGGTGGTTGCAGAGTTGTCCTTCTGGTTCTCCTGGAAGGTTTCTGAGCACTTCTTGTTTGAAACATGGGCTGTTTAAATTGCTGCACTAAGCAAAAAATGAATGGCTTTCCTCAGAGGATTGAAGGCATTAAGTTTAGAGCTCAGCAGAAGAGACTTTTTTTATTTTTTTTGTGCTAACCTAGTAGTTCTCATCAGATAAAAGGTGCATCTGGGACTTAGCCAGTACTATTTAAAGTGGATTAATTCTGTTTGTCCCACTTCTCTCTTGCTTGCATGATTGGTCCCAACTTCCATGAAGACTAAATGAAAGAAACTTGCAGCTCTGAGAAGGAGCACAAATTGAATTATGCCGTCTTTGCTTGTGTTCTTCTTGTGCCTGTGACAAGAAAGACTCTAACCTCCCTTTATATAAAAAGAGGCAAATTAATGAAGGTTTTCAAGTTTCTTGTTTGGTTACTTAATTGGCTGTATGACAAAGAGCTCTGCAGTGTGTGTCAAACAACTCTGAGAGTTCTCTGATGATTTGTGCATTGCTTGACTCCTGATGCTATTCTGCACAGCCTGTCAGGTGAGGTATCGTTGTTAAAGTGGCTGGAATAAATTGGCTAGCAGTGAGCATACAATGTTGTATATTAACTATAGCTACAGGGAGTACTTTTAGCTGCTTTTTCAAGGGATCGAGATGTTTGCCCATCAGCATCAAAGTGCCTAAAACTTTCATTTAATATAATTAAAAGGACATCTGAAAGAAGTGTGACTTGCAGCGAGGTTCTGTGGTTTGGTAGTCCTTTGTTAAAACTCTGTGAACTTAATATACTTCACAGCTTGAGAAACCTGCACTTGATTTGTGTCAGCAAGAGTGAAACTAGAAATCCTCACCCTGCATGTTTCTGCTGTGGTGAGCCCATTGTTAGGGGAGAGGAGGATCAAAGCAGCAGCCTTGGGTTTGTGACCAGACTCCAAAATTCTTTGCATAAATGCTAAAAAAGAAGGTGACCATCCACCTACAGCTCAGCTACACCTATGGCTATGTTCTCACATGGCAAAACTGAGAAAAATATCTAGTGCTTTCTATGTTGCTCTGTGCTTACTCTCTGCTTTAGGCTGAGTCAGTCCTGGTATCTGGTGTCACTGGTAAAAATCAGAATATAAATTGCCATAGGGAGCAGCAGGAGATGTCCCTTTGATTTGAACCGTTGGAGGAAAGGATGAGTCTCACGGACTCCCCAGGAGTTTCCTTGAAGGCTGTGGATATTCTTTCAAAGAGGCATTTCTGATGTGTGGCCCATTTTCCTTTCTTGCTACAGCCTTGCTCACTTCCCCAGTGTAATTACTCTAGCTGTTGCTTGTATAGTTTCAAATCCCAAACAGTAGGGCAGCAAATACAGATGATTCATAGATGCAGCTCTCGGCTTATTCTGTGGAGAAGATCTCATTAGATGAAATAGATCCTATGTTATTTCCTTCTTCCCAATCAATTCCTTTTATTTCAGTCCTGTAGATGCCTTCTGACCTTAAAATATTCTTCCTCGTATAGTAAGTAAAGTAAAACCATAACCTGTAATTTGTAACCTTGTTCTGTTTCTCATATCTCCTATTATTTTTTGCGTGCTCCCATTAGGAGATTATTGGTAGTTCAAGGCCAAGCTTGCAAACCTTGCATACCTAGTAAAAGACCATTAATTCCATAGTTAAGCATTTTGTAGATGGCCTAATTTTAATAAAGGTCAGTGCTTTTCTTCTCACTACAGTGAGTTCTCAGCACTGCTGGAATTCAGGCCGTTTCTGAGTCAGTACAGTTCCTGTGGTCACAGCATAAACATTTGCTGTATAGTTGAGGAGAGAAGGTTGCATGCTCTCTTGGGAGCCTTTGCTCTCAATCTGTGGAGCAATTTTAGAAATTCCTCTGAATGGTCATGGGAAGTTCTCTTCTTGCCTTTGCCACGAGTAGTAGGCTCTGTCTCAGTTCACCAACACTGATACCATCTATGTCCAATCACCACTCTGGTATTAGTTGTAGGCTAGTGTTTCTGGCTTAGTTTTGAAGGCAGAAGCAAAGATTAGCAGTAGATAGTCTAATGATTTATTTGTTTTCAAGCACTCACTGTGGCTGAGCTCCTTTCAGTCTAAATATGTTTGTCCCTTCCATTGAATGCTACAACAGTTTTGTGATGACTGTGTTGCTTTTTAAAAAACAATAGACAGTGGCTGGGCTTCCCTGTAAGAAATTGTCTCCAGTGTGCTTACTGATGCTTTGACCAGAGACAAATTTTGATTTTGACTTAAAAGAGTAAATGGCAAGGAAAAAAAAAATCATCCAAGAGTTAAGAGCCTTGTCAGATGGATTTGAAGGCACTTCTCAGCTAAGAAGTAGCATTTAATGCCATTATGTAGCCAAATGACATTTTCCTTGTTTAGGAAGCAGAAGAAATGACATGTGCATCACTTTCTATCCTGAAGTCCCACACAGCGGATGAATGTAATCATTTGATTGATGACCCCTGTGTAGTGGGATTGGAGTGCTGTTCATTTGCCACTCTAAAATATGTGTCATTTCCTCAGCTGGTCCCTTTCAATGGAATAACCTTTCTGGAGGCATTTGTGTGCTCACATCCATGCTTTCATGCTGGCCCTGTCCTCCAAAGGGCCCATTCTACCGTACCAGGTAGATTCAGAGTTAATGGGAGTTTCAATGTACTGGTGCTTTTTCTGGCCAGAGGCAAGAATCAAACAACTTCCAGCAGAACTTGCCAGCAGAACTTGTCATCAATGGCATTGATTGTGCCTTTAACTCAATTAGTTTGGAGGCTTGCAAATATTGATAGCTTGAGGAAAGGGTTTGTTTTAGCACTGGGTGTTTAATAGGATTACAGAGCAAAACCAGCTATTCTTGAGCAAAGAGGCAAGTAAGCTTTTTTCAAGGACCACTGCTTTCAAGTCGGAAAAAGGGAAGAAAGAGCATAACATTGTGATCATCGTACCATATCAACATTTCAGTGCATCTGCTCTCTGGTGCGTTTTTCATTTGCACTGTGAAGTGTGGACCTGAAAGGGGTTTTGTGCTTTTTTTCTCTGCTGATTTGCCATAAAACCTCAAGCTGTTATAAAAAGTGGGCTAGTTACGTGTCTGCATTTTTCAAATAAAGACAACACATTTGTTATGGAGCAATACGGGGGGACCTCAGGGAGGACCAGAAGCTCAGGCCATAAGCACGGCCTGAGGCTGTGCCTGTGTGATTGCAGACTGAGCACTGCTGTTCTCAGAAAGGGTGAGCAAATCTCTTTGGATGAGTCTGTGCTGGCAAACACCTTTGGCACAGGGGTGCCAAAGCACTGCTTGCTTCATGCATCAGCCATGATTTTAAGCCTACCTATGCAAAGCCTCGTTGCTGTAGCTCCTTATATCCTAATTTTTGAAAGTGTGCTGCATGAGATATTCCTGTGAGATCAAGGAAGTGTTAGCAGTATGAGATGGGGCTTTAGAGGTTGTAAAATTCAGATGTTTTAATTAGAGATGTCATTGCAAAAGTGGTACTTTAATATGCCCTGTGCCACTGTCCTAATTCTCCCAAAGCTGCTATAGGAGGTAAGACCTTGATGTAAGCTTCATGCTGAATAAAGTGTACAGTGTGTTCAGTCTCTTCTTATGGAGATGCTCCTTTGTAAGGAAGGACAAACTGCATATTTGAAAATTACTCAACAGAAGGATTCAACCAATATTCCCTGTAGGATCTGCTGGTATTCACTTGCCATAAAGCAGTATTTTCTCCAGCTGTAGGTTTGTTGAGATTTTTGATCTTCCATCAGCTGCTCAGCAAGAGGCCAAAATGAACAGTAAATGTTTAAAGAGGTCCTAACTCTAGGAGAGCTGCTGATCTTCTAAGGTTAGGGTTGCTGTGCTTAAGCACCATAGCACATTGCAGCCTGGTGCCAAATTTGGCAGTGAGCTGAGTATCTCTAACATCTAGTGATTTTCAGTGTTGACTCCCAGTTAAAGAGAGATTTTACATTGCAGAATCTGTTTTTATCAAAGAGTGGTGTCTTGGATGTTGGTACAGTGAGAGAAAAATATGGTATCACTGGATGCATACAGAGTTCAAACCTCCTAGGTTTAAACCGTGTGCCAAACATTTCTAGAGGGGAAGAGAAAAATAAATGAACAAGAAAAATTCAGTTTAATGGAATGTAGCAGCTATCACAAAGGAAATCAATGGGATATATACAACTGGCCTTTTAGTAATGTATAATTACTGTAAAGCTCCTAATTAGTTTCCTTTTTACAATGCATCTTTTAATACCAATTTGTAAGTGTCTAAGAAGGAAGGTTTACATTTCGTTTCTTTTTTCTAACCTCAGGATAGAATCAAGAAACCATGAGCACATGCCCTTATTTGGGAAAAACCTCCCTCTGCAATTTATTAACATTTATTTGCGTTGAACATACAATCTGTGGTGCTACATAACCACATAATGAAAGGCATCACTGTCATGGGATTTGTCTTTTGTGCTTTGCAGGGTCTTGCTCTTCTCTCAATGTCCGATTGTAGTCACTGCTGGGGACATGAAAGGGCCACCGTGTCTAATATTCTGTGACCCGGGATGGTTGGTCTTTACAGGCTGGTAATTAGAGGGTTTGGCTTTGCATGTGTAGAGACCCTGACATCACAGAGAGCATAAAGCTGTGCTACGTATCTCAGGACAGAAAAATGGGAGGTCTGCCTTCTTGGCTCCCTTCTGCCATGCCCTTCTTCCCTCATTTGATCTTAGCCTACAAGCAAGCAAGCTATGCTTTATGAAAATTCCCTTGATCTAATTTGAGTTACTTTTGTCCTTCTCCTGGTGCATCTGTATGCTTGTGATATCTACTCGTTAAGTCCAAGCAGGCACAGCATTGGTTTGGTGCCGTGCTGTGCCTGGTGTTGAGGTATGTTTGGGCTCCAAGGCCCACATTTTTATTTTGCAAGAAACTCAGCTGAGCTGCATTTGGAAGAAGGATCAGGCAGGGGAACAAAGGAAAACCGCAGCAGAGGGAGTTCTTTAGCTTGGGAAGCAAGGACAGGGTCTTCGGTGAGGTCATGGAGCATCCTTTAATAGATGTTGGATTTTTCATGGATAGGTATAATCTCATGTAATTTTGGGCACCAAAATGGGAATAATCCTTGGGGTAGTTTCTTCTGCTTTTGGTGGGAAGAGTAGGGGCTCCCTGCTTGGCCGCATGCTAGAAGTGGTGGGACGAGAATAGGTCAGAACTTTCTTATCTCCCTGTGAAAGCTCCCACCTTTATCAGGATCTCTAGGGGTCTCAGGTAAAACCTATAAAGCCATCAGCTCCCAAGCACACCTATCCCATGCCTTCTGCATTTTGAAGGCTCTCTCTCAGGGCTAACCCTCTTCCAGCTGGTCACTGAGAGGCTTTCCTGGGGGTTGGCACAGCTGTTTCTTCTATGCTGGAGCTTCATCAGACCACAAAGTCATTGGTCCAGGTGCCAAACCCACGTAAATCACAAAGACTCAGCTTGAATGTAATGACACAGGCCTATCCTTGTCATGTGTGCCTGCTTTCCCACAACTCCCACTCCCCTGCCCAACTTTTCCCAGTTGGCATCTCCGTCTCACAAGGCACTGTTGCTGTAACAGCTGTTTTGTTTCATTTAAACACCTACCTCAGCTCCTGTCCAAAATGCAAACATTTCATTAGCACCTCATCTCCTTGGCTTCAGCCCACAGCACTCGGCCATAATGAAGTGCTGCACTCAGAAATATAATGTGGGGAACACTTGATTAATGCACTGAGACAGGTGAGGGGAATGACCCTCTGGGAAAAGCTGGGGACTAAATTAATCTCGGATGTAATGCCAGCAAAGACAGTCTACCAGCTTTGTTCAGATACACGACAAGGACCTGACCCAAAGTCCTTGGAAATCTTCCTGGAGCTTTTGCGTTTGACCCCAGGCCCAAAGTGATGTGAAGTGGCTGGTTTCAGGTTAGTCACTTCAGGAGGATGGATGCTCAGCGTTGGGTGGGGAGCACACATGGTGCAGGAAGCGGCACATTAGGCGTAATTGGCGTTCTCTCTCAAACTTGCATGCACACATATGTGTACGTTTAAAACAAAAGAAAGAATGCATTAGATAAAATATTTTTTCTGGGGGAAAGTCTTTGCAGCAGATGTTTCACTGTAACACAAATACTTCAGCATCTGTTTCATATTTTGATGAATAGACATTACCTTTCTGTCCAGAGCCAGGAGCTGGATCTGCTGCAAAGACGTTTCCCACCATTCGGATATTGACAAAAGTATGCAGGATGTTGTGTTAGCAGGGAATTTAAGACACCAGTAGGAGCTGAGCTAAATGAAAGTAAGGCAAACTATGGGATAACATTGAAAGGGGAGGAAAATCCTCATTTTCTGCTTTCCATGCATAAAAGGTCTTTACAAGAAAACACTATGTTGTGTAGAAGATGCACCACAAAAAAATCAAGCTTTTTGGTCGCTGGAAAAGAATACCACCTATTTTTTGCTTGTGAAGAGATAAGCTACCAAAGTATACTACAGAATTTTATGGAGAGCTGCAGATATCAGGCTTCCAGATTCTAAAACACAGAAAAAAACCAGACTTAAATGGTATGGATTTTCAGTGTTTCTTCTTGACTATTAATTTCCACCAGCTTGTAGTATGTACATAGTGAATGTGTTAAGATTTTAGACTATTTAGGAGAATTAGTTTAACAATCAGTTAAGAAAATTGATTTATGGTTATCAAGTTCCACTTAAGACCAAATGAGTGAGGGATTCTAGTTCTGGATTGTAAAAGCTTGACAGGAAAAAGACGATTGCAGTAGCACTAGGGTACAAGTTTTCAGCCATTCCAGTGGTTGAAGCATGGGCTACTCCATAGTTAGGGAAACCAGTTTTTGAGGCTTAGGAGAAAAGTTACCTATTAGTCAAGGAAACAGGGTAGTAGATGCCAAGGGAAGGGAAGATCTGTTTATGGTACAGGAGAGGTTCGGCATAAGAACAAATGAGTTAATTGACCATGAATAAATGTAACTGTGAAGGTAGGAGCTTTGTGCTGGCAGAGGAGCCCAGCTGTGGTGCAGTCTCCCAACAGGATACATGATGGTGTGAGAAACCTTCCAAACTCAAGGAAGGTATCTTTGCTGGGATTAAAAGCACCAGCAGTGGCAGTTCTAGCTGCCTTTGCTTCTCCTCGAACCTTGCTGTAATTGAAATGTTTGTTAAGGTCACGTGGATATAGCAATAAATTCTAGATTGATGTGATCATATCCTCCCATTGCTCATTTTCACCTGACCCTGACTGGTGAGTGAGTCAGGATGCTCCATGCTCTCTGTGCCACGTGTTGCTATTGCAACACTCCTGAGGGCTCTGCTGGAGAATGGGCTATGCCATAGCTTCTTTCCACGCATGGGTTTAGCAAAGGTATCAAGAGTAAATGCTGACGTATTCCCGTGAAAGTGAGCCCATGGGGCACACTTTAGGCTTGGAAAATGTTGAAGTCCCATGGGACTGTCATCAGCTTGCAGAACAGAGGTGTGGGTTTGATGCCTATGTGCTCAGCACACAGAAGATTATTATGAACAGTAGTTTCATCTTGAAGGGGGGGTTGGTATCTGCAGTCAGCATTAGCTGGCAGTGGAGGTGTTTCTCTGTGGGGTAGGCCTGCCTGGTGACTAGACCCTAGCCAGCTGAAGAAAGCATGATCAAAGTAGCTTTTTTTTATCCTTTTCCTCTGCACAATCAGTTCTATCAACTGGTACAGCTGGTCTCATTAAAAAATGTTAGCTGAAAAGTGGTTGAGTCAGCTCTGGTTAGTAACGAAGCGGAAGGTTTAGGCTGAGAAAAGCCTTCAGTTCGGGTAGATTCTACTGCAGTAATTTTGCAGTCATGAGACCAGTACAGTGCCATGTGATCCTGTGTGTGCATCCAGATTAACCTGTGGGAAGTTATCCATGGGAGAGCTCTTCGTGCGTGGCAGCCCAGGGCAGAAGGTGCACTGTAGGAGGGAAGCTGTTTCCGCAGGGCTGGCTCCTTCCTGAATGCAGTGATTTGAAATGTAGTGTCTTATCTAAATCTCTACGGGCACCTGCTGCTGCTCTGGATGAAGTGGTATAACTCAGTTATCTCTGTGTCTTCATGGCTGCCTGCCAGAGGTTATGTGGAGGGAAATGTTTTAGGGAGCGTGGCCTTTGCAAATACTAAATACCTTCCCTGAGTGCCCCAGCCCTACTCTTGAGTTCTGGTGCTGTAGGTAGCAGAAACCTGTGTCACAATGGGTTTTGAAATATATTTTCCAGCATGTTTCCTTAATCCTCATCGTCCTCCTGCCCCTCCTTCCCCACCTGCCCTAATTCCTTCTTTTTCCAAGCCCAGAGCTGATGATTGTGGAAGCAGAAAAGCACTATTCCCAGCCTGCATTTATAATAAAATCAGTATTTCCTCCCTGTCCCATCTGATGGTGTAGAAGTTGGCCTGCTCCATTGCAGGCTGCCCTAATGGGTGGGGGAAGGAGATGCTGTCGTCACCCTGTACACTGATTTGTGTGGAGGATGGGACTAAGCACATGTCAGAGGTCTCTGGTGCTTTAGGCTTGCTGGAGCCTTTTCTCACTCTCCCCCTCTGCCTTGCAGGCCATGGTGGAGACAGTGAACAACCTCCTGCAGCCTCAGGCTCTGAACGCGTGGAGGGACCTGAACGCAAGCGAGCAGCAGCGCGCGGCCACCAAGTTGCTCGACACGGTGGAGGACAGTGCCTTTGTGCTGGCTGACAACCTGCTGAAGACAGACATTGTCCGGGAGAACACTGACAACATCCGTAAGGGGCAAATCCCATCAATACCGAGAGCAGCCAGTGGAAGAGTGAAGCCCAGCTTTGGCCTTGGTCCCTAGATTAATTGGAGAGCGATTTGTTAGATATGTCTTGGGCCTTTGTCTGAAGGACTTCAAAGTCTTTGCAAAAGAGCCTAAAGGAATAAGGCAGCTCTCTACCCTTGAAATCCCGTGGAAAATGAGCACCTGACCTGCCTTTATTACTCCTGGCTTTGAGGGTATAATCTGGGCTAGAGCAGTGAGAGCACTGCTTCGCAGGGGGATTGTTCATAGTGAGGCAATTGTGTTTCATTTCATACAAATTTGTGTCTTTATTCAGCTGATTGTTGATTTTAATTAAAAAACAAGCATGATGGAAAGCACCAGCACTCCCACTGTGCATATGTAAAATGAGAACAACTCTTCTTTCTATTTCTATGAATACAGATCCTGAGCACTGATAACATTTACAGAAAGTACCAATTGCCAGTGGCAAAGAACTAGTATTTTCAGATTTTCATTTTAACCGTTGTCCTTAATATCCTGAGGTTCTTGTTTACAAGAACTGGTTGTCTTTTGTCTTCCACAGAGAGTAGAATTTATTTGCACTCTTTTTTCTTTTTTTAAAATTAAATTTAAAACTTCTTCAGGGCAAAGATTTAAAAAGAAATAGGAGCCCAAACACATTCTAGCATGCAGAACTGTAAGTTGATTCCCCTGCTCTCAGCTGGTCTGGAGCACCATTTTGTAGCTTTGAAATACCCTGATGAAGATCATTTCAGCAGAGATTTTTTTCTTAGTGTCTGTCTCTCTTGCAAACAGAGCTGGAAGTTGCGAGACTAAGCACAGATGGGAATCTGGAAGATCTGAAGTTTCCCCAGAACATGGGCCATGGGAGTGCCATTCAGCTGTCAGCAAATACCTTGAAGCAAAATGGTCGAAATGGTAGGTCTGGCACCTCAGGCCACGCTCATGAGGCAGTCATGTCTTAGGCATTATTTTGTGTTTAACCATTATAAGTAAAGTATTAATTGCTATGTTAATATTTAAATTAATGGGTAGCGTCCTTTGCTCGTTCCCTTGACTGTGAGCTGCATTGCCTGACTCGGAATGTATTATATTGCTAAGTGATTCACAGCCTTCAAAAGTATTTTGTGATGGTAAAAATGCATCAGATCCTTAAATTATGGGGCTTCTGGGGCACAGTGCTGAAACCAGAGAAGTGCTTTTAACTGCTGTTGTCTGCAGTAGGAGGCTTCAGATGGGATAAGAGGCTCATTTGGGTAAACAGCTTCACAGCAGGGCACCATACAAATCTCTGAAAAAGTAGAGGAAAGAAACAATAGTAGCAAATACTAATAATGAGCCAACATGGCAGAAAAGGTTGATTAACTGTTATGAGTCTAAATCTTTAGTGCCTTTCTGTATCTTATGAACCTCCTGATACAGCATAAATTTTAGATGATGTTATATGTGAATGGTCTTCAGCCTGCCAAGCCGTTTATTTCCAGATCAGGAGTTTGAGCAGGCACATTTGTTGATCTCTACAGCCTCACCGTAGACCAGCTTCAAACTCACAGGCTTCTACTGGGCCCAACATGCTCCTGTTTCTGGGTTCTTTTAAAATTTAATCTGTGTGCAGGGGACAACACTCATATACAGGCTTCAGTCGCTGCAGGCAAAACACAGAATCATAGAATGGCTTGGATTGGAAGGGACTTTTAAGATCATCTGGTTCCAACCCCCTTGCCATGGGCAGGGACACTTTCCACTAGATTACGTTGCTCAAGGCCCATCCAACCTGGCCTTGAACACTTCCAGAGACATCCACAGCTTCTCTGGGCAACCTGTGCCTCACCCTCCTCTGCATAGAAGATAAAGAACATGGAGTGGTAGCACAGCGTTACAAACAGAGCAGATGTGTTAAAATTTCCAGAAGTTTTAGACACTATTGAGAGGAAAGTTTGGTCTGGTGATTCAGAAAGAAAGTTTTGCCATTGGCTTGCTTGACAGCACTTGATACTTTTGCATGTAGGATTTGAGGAGAAGTATTTCTTTTAGAGACAGTTTGGAACTCAAGATGTGTAGCAAAACTCCAGCAGGGCAGGACTTTTACTCTGCTATCAAGCTTTGGAGATTTGTAAGGGTAGAGAAAGTCTGTTGGCAGCAATAAAAGGGAAGTTCTGTATTTCTAAACACAGTATCCCTGGAGTTCTGTTCAAAGCAAAACCCCATCAATTTTCACCAGCTTGACACATGCCCAGAGGTCACCAAAGAGCTACAAATAAAATTATCATAAAAGGATTTAGGTTGGGAGGAACCTTTGGAGTCATCAGTACCTCACCTTCCACAGATGCTGTGGTGGTTCCTATAGAAACAAAAACATACCTCTCCACAACTAATATATATAAAGGCAAACTAATCACATTCCATTCTTATTTATAGGCTGTGAAATAATGTGCAAAACAGAAGGCAAACTGGATGGTTTCAGTTAAAAACAGTTGTCTGATAGACTCAGTTTTCTGCAGGCTCCCTAATGGTGTTTTTCTGGTTATCTGGTTGGCAAATTAAGAAAATAAATGTATTTTTAAATGAAATTTCTGCAATTTTGTTTTACCTGTCATGTGAGATTGGAATTGTGTTGGAAAGGTTTTCATTTCTTCTCACAGATTTGTCCGTACACTTTTCTGAGATAGTCTTAATTTATTAACAGACTAAATTATAGTTTTATACTGCATCTGTGCAACAGGCCAGCTCAAAACATGTTTCCCAAGTATATCCAGGAGAATAAAGTGGTGTCAGGTGGGAAATGGACCACCTGGCCTCTTTTTTCTGAAGCCAGTTACACCTACTGATGCCAAAAATAAGCCCACCTTCCCCGTCTGTCTTCTGCTCATCCATTTGCTTATAAAAGTTTCTTTTGGAAGAAGCAGCTCTGCCCTTCTTATCCATGGACCGCTTGTTGCATCTCTTGGTGTTCACTGGGATTGGCAGGAGGTGGTTTTTCATATGCCACATCTTGGTCCTTTCATATTTTCTCAGAGAAGTTTTGAAGTTGATTAAGAGAAGAGATTAGAAGTCTAAAAAAAGAAAAGGCCACCGCAGTGATTCAACCTGGCTCTCTAACCTCTTACCTCTCTTCTAGGTGAGATCAGGGTGGCTTTTGTGCTGTACAACAACCTGGGCACCTATCTCTCCACGGAGAATGCCAGCATGAAGTTGGGAACAGAAGCAATGTCAACCAATCACTCCGTGATTGTCAACTCCCCTGTCATCACGGCAGCAATAAATAAAGAGTTCAGCAATAAGGTTTACCTGGCTGATCCTGTGGTGTTTACTGTCAAGCACATCAAGGTGTGTGCATTCAAAAAGCACTTCTCTTGTTCTTTTTGGTTTCTGAAATTAAATGATGCAAAAGTTGGCTGCTGTGAGGCCCCCAGCAGTCCTTGATTAGATTTTGAATTATACTTTTGTTCCTTTGCACTTTGTGTTATTTATGGAGAAGGTCTCTTTTACATTGCATTAATAGAAGTAAAGAAAGTGTCTCCTCTGAGCTGATGCCCATTGCTCAGTTGCTGACACGCATCATTCTGTAATTAAACGCTACCAATAAATTAGAATAGACCATAATATTATTTTACATGGTGGCAGGGGATGTTAGAGGAAAGTGGAATTACAGTGAAAGAGGACAGCTAGTCCTCCCGTTAGCCAAGCTCAGTCACTGCAAAAGTTGATTGCTTAAAGAAATTAATTTCTCTGCCCTGCAATGCAAATGAAGCAGTCTGGTTTTGAAGAGCTGGATTTAGTCAATGTCTGAAATTAATCAAGACCAAAGAACCAAGTTTGCATTAGCAAAGAGTGCAGCAACAATCTAACTTTCTCTTGTATTGGCAAGTAGTACTTGACGTATAAACCACTGCTGATTATTTATCTAAAATTAAAGGGTGAGAGTTACAAAGAGCCTCAATAGTGCATTTAGAAATCTCTGAGAGCCTATCATTGTTACTGCATTTATTAATTTCTTCCTTGCAGCAGTCAGAAGAAAATTTTAACCCGAACTGTTCATTCTGGAGCTACACAAAGCGTACAATGACAGGGTATTGGTCCACGCAGGGCTGTCGCCTCCTGACAACTAACAAGACACACACCACGTGCTCCTGCAACCACCTCACCAACTTTGCAGTCCTGATGGCACATGTGGAAGTTAAGGTAGGCATTGCAGATTCCCAGGCTGCCAATGCACTGGGCAGGAGAAGTGGTCAATGTGTGATACCATTTTGTTAGCACTAATGGAGCTGAGCAGGGAAGTTGCTGTGTGACAGTTAACTCTTAAAAGTAGAAACCATCTGGTGTAAGTCTTCCTTCTGCTCTATGGTGAAACAGGAAATAGTCACACCAATGCAAAGCCTGTCTTAAGCTCCTGGCATGGGCAGTTCTGAGCTGAGGATGGGGAGTGAGCAGGTTTAGCTGTTGCCATATCCTTTGCTAGCTGGTGTGGAACATCTCCTGGCTGGGTTTTTTCTCATGGGGTCCTCCCTGTGCCACCAGGGAGTAGCAAGGTGGGGGGACAGAAGTATGCAGTCTGCCTCGTGGGGTGGAGGTTGGGTGTCCTGCTGGCAGCAGCTGCAGATACACTGCCACACGTGTTCATGTGAGATGCATGTGTGGAGCCAACAGTGTTTTCCTCCTTCCAGCTAGGGGGGAAAAAATACATTCTCTGCATCTCACTGTGTGACACGTGAGAGGGAAGCTTCTGATACCGTCCTGTATAGACTGGGCATCTACTTGAGGCCAGTACATGACCAGCTGGTTCCTTTCCCTGCAGTTATGTCCATGGTGTAGATCTGCCTTTCCACATGACTATCCCCACTGGAGCTAAAGAAGTTAATCCTGAAGGTAGATGTTCCTCATGGTAGCAGTGGTTTTGGGAGTGAAGCACACATTTGGGATTTTACTCAAGAGTAGGAGAAGGGTTGAGACGGTCCTCCATTTCCTGAGCTGCCTTGGCTGTCTTTGGTTGAGGTCAGTCTGAACTGCTGGAGAAAGAAGAGAAGGCCCTGATGCCTAAAAGATTTTGGCCTAGTCATTTTCTTCATTGTGGTGTCTCCATTTCATGTGCCTGGCACTGCAGCAAAATCCACAGCTCTGAGCTAGATATGGATCTGGCGTCTTCCATGGAGGCAGAACTTCTCAGAATCACTTCCATGACCAGCATAACCACAAAAACTATTATGGTTTTAAAACTACTTTTTCTCAAGTAGGCTTTCAGTGTCACTGCTTCGTATATTTTTGTTCCACTTAATAATCTGAAGAGGAATGTGAAGAGCTGCAATAAAATATATATTAAATAAGCATCATGCATGACAAAAGCTCTGCAAAAAAAGAAATGGGAGCCTAGGAGCACATTTCCCACAACAGCTGGGTCCAGCTGAGAGGGGCAGGATTTGTCTGTTGCTGCTGCAAGTTGTGGTAACCATATTATTCTGGAGGAGTCAGTCCTAATCCAGGAAACATGCCATTAAATGTTTGTGGCACTGTCCTGGGAGATGCCTGAAGAAAAGGCCTATTCAGAGCACATAATTACAGGTTAATGGCATTCTGCAGTCCAGGTCTGGTTTTGCCAATTTCCTTCAGCTGCTCAACTTTTCATAAGAAATGTGTGTTTGGCTCATTATCACCCACCTGGAATTAACAGATATGCCTCAGTCACTGAAGTCAGAGGTTGCACCTGTGAAATGCAGACAGTGCTCCACTCCACTGGTGTGAATGGGGGCAATCCCAACTGCATGGTGCAGATACAGCCTGGTGCTCAATGAGCCTCTTCTCAAACTGCAAATAGGTCAGCCTTGTCTGCACTTCCTATCCAAACCTCTCGAGACAAGTAGAGCTGCTGTTATCTCATCTTGCAGAAAAAGTACGCAAAACCCTTCCTCGCCCATGTTCATCCAACAGGTTGGAAAGAGCTGCAGCTGGAAGCTTCCCGAGTGCCAAGCCAGTGTGCTATTAGTTAGTAGCTGTTTCTGGGTGTTAACAAGTACCCTCAAGACTTTCAGGTCATGTTTTATCATTTGGCTGCAGCCAAAGTATCATTGCTGTAAGAGCCAAATTGGCTCCACTTTGCTGACTCTGATACAACTGGACAGCTTCCTGGCATGTCCACTTCAGTGATCATCCTGGCCTGAGGGCAGAGGCAGGGCAGGGTTTCCTCCCACCTAACACAGACACATATTTCAGATATAAATATGCAAACATTTGCAACTCGTCCCACCAGCTGCGTGTCACCTTGCTCTTCCTGGTGGCACTGTCTCTCTCCATGGTGGAGCTGGCCACATGGCTCTTGGCATATCTGAAGGTGGCTTATATGACATTCCTTATGCTATTGTAATGAGTTAATTTTAAAGTCTTGGCAGCACAATACCTGCTGGTTTGGAAAAGTGGAGGTTTAAAAACAAGTGGGGGTTGTTGTCATTCATTGACTCATGCTCACCGCTCATAGATGTGCTTTTGAGTAATTTTCTTATCTTGTGGCTGGTTCAAAAAGGCATTCCTTGGTTATTCAATGACCTGTTAGTCTTCTTGGAAGTGGAAGGATACTTGGGGAAATGATGTTGTGTGCTTGTGCAAGAGCTCTTATGCCAGTGTTCTGGCCAGTGACCAGGATCTCTAAAAAGAACTGTTGTACACATAATAATTAATAATATTCTGGGAGTTTTGCAACAGAAGCAATTTACTCCCATGATTGAGATTTGTAGTTTCCTGACTTAAGTTGTTCAAATTTTTTGATCCACAGGGAACACCCTTTGGTGTAATGAGTATCCACAGCACCCTGCCTAATGAGACTCAAAACTGGGCCTCATGGGGAGCCACCAATTTGACAAGTGTCACATCTGCTCATGAATGATCTCCCTGCCTGGTGACATGGCAAGAGAGCATGTTCTCCAGAGGGGACCTTGGTGGCAGCTCTGCGAGTTCCAGGCTATGGTTTAATTATTAGCAGAGTGTGTGTGGCAAGGTGGAGCTGGAAGGTAGCACCACTGAGGAGGTGATTGATGGCCATCTGGCTCTCTAGACTGAAAAAGCAATATGTCTTTGTCCAAAGGGACAGAAAATGCCACCAGCTGGCCATGGCAGCAGGGTTTTATTGGTGTGCTTGAAGAGTAGGAGTTGCTGGTCCAATTCTGGTCTTACTAGGACAGTACCTGGTTAAGAGGAGAATTTAATTTGAAGACGCTTTCTGCCTGTTAAAATAAGTTGGGCCCAGAGTTTCTTATTCACCCACTGGGATAAAATAACAGTGCCCAAAGCCAAGAGCTGGCTGTGTGCACAAGCAGGATGTATAACTGCTGGGAAGAGCAGGGGACCCTCACCTGCAGGTCCCCCTCCAGCTGCTGTCAGAGCCCCAGCCAGCATGGAGAGAGGACTGTATAAACAGCTGTGAGCTGGATCTCGCTGAGGAATCCTCCTGGTAAGGGATGGCCTTAAGAATGTGCAGTGTTCACTGCCCTGCTTGACAATTTACCAGGAAAAATAAGAACCTCCCTTCAGAGAGAGGTTTTAAGACTTGGAAACAAATCACCATCTAGGAAGTTAATTTGACCTGTGTTATGGGAAAGTTATTACAGTCTCATAGATATTTTGTTAAATTATGAGATATGTTTAATACAGATGAGATCTATGTAAAATACCTATCTATTGTTTGAATAGGTAGGATATTTGCTATGACCCTTAAGTTCTATAAAAATATGGTGGCTCCTATGCTATGGAACAAAGCCCATAGTTAAATAAGCTGTGCTACCTATGTAATTGCTGGAGAATTATTCAAAATTTACAAGTTGTTTTTCAGAAGCTTGTGCTTTGCATCATACTAATTATAGCAGATGCATCTTAAACGTATCATGGGAAAATTATGCAGCCAGAAAACAAGTTCAGAGATGGTGGGAAAATGCAATTAAAAAAGCCACCCAAACCAGAGTAAGCAAAGGTACCCCCAGGGTAGATAATGTTGCTTATCTGTATGTAGTGAATGCCAGATCTTATTCCTTTTTTAAATACAAAGAGAAATGGGGAAAAAAAGAAAGGTGTTTTGACTATTGCAATTAATAGGAAGGTTTCAGGTGTTTTTCTTTACCACAAACATGTTACACTGTGCTGATTATTTGGGGAGTGGAAGCATAAGGCAAGCTAAGGAGTGAAAAGAATAAAAGTATATGAAGTCTAAGTGGAATGTAGCGGTCCATTGCCTAAAGCAGTACGGGAGGAAGCTGGAATTACTGCAGGCTGATCCTGTGTTCTAAACTTCATGTGCAAGTCATGTAGCTCACACTGGCAAGTGCCAAGCCTTGCTGTTTGTCTTGCTACACCCTTCCTTTCTGGCTGAGAGCAGGGTGAATGTGAGGACCAAGGCAAAGGTAGTGGCCCTGGTGTGGTGGAACCATGTCTCAGCTGTGTCTCAGCACCGGGCTAGGTAAGACCATCACTGTGACAGCAGAAGCTGATGGTGCTGTGACCAGGCTTCTTCCAGAAACTCACATTTCTGGCAGCTTGGCTGGGTGGATGTCTACACTGAGTTTGGCACAACCACCGTAGCTCCTTTCTTGGCTTGGAGACGCTGTATGAGTAATCAGAGCTGCCTAAATCCCGCCAGAATGGGAGAGCAGGATGATGCATGCAATTATTATTCCTAAGCCTCACCTCCTCTCAACGACTGAATTTCGCCTCAGCTGCCTCTCAGTTGCAGTGGGGCTGGTGAGTACAATGGAAGCAGTGGGCTCTTGCCACGTGCTGTATCTGCAGGAGTGTCTGTGACACGTGGTGAGGTGAAGTCTGTACCCATTTCTCTGTGCACACCTGCCCCCATATAGCTTTATTGTGGCCACGGTGGTTTCTAGGACTTAGAGTGGCTGCTGCTTCTGGCAGCCACTGGAAGGCTGTTGCATTCTGGGGAGAAGTCTGTGGGGGAGAGTTCTGCTGGGAGGCCTTCATCTTGCTAAGGAAGGCAGAAGAGGAGGAAGATGGTCTGTGTTGCTCATGCAGAATATGAAGGCAGCTTCGTGGACTAAGACAAGGAGAGAATATGTGACTAAACCACCTTGTAGTAGTGCTCAGGGATCTGAGCCTTATTGTGAATGGCCAAAGTCAGAAGTCAGTAATGTTTCCCAGGGGCTCCAGGTGGGAATTTTGCTCTCTTTATTCCTGGGTTAGGACCTGATGGTGCCCAGGACGGCCTTGCCTTTGCAGAGCACAGAGGGGATGCATACCAGGTCCATGGGTGCTGTATTCACTGTGGAACACAGCTGCCTACCTCCCTCGGTGCATCCTTCATGAAGATGGAGAGGATGGATGCAAAAGCAAAGGTGTCCCCCCAGCTCATATTCCTCTTGGCCACAGAAGAGGAAAATCTTCCTAAAAGCCTCTCATGCCTTTATAGCCACAGCAGGTGATGATGCCCTTAGCCAGCTTGGATGCACTGCAGGAGTCCTTGGGGTTTCCTCCCAGTCCGTATACCCCAACTGATGCTTTTGATACATCTCCAAAACCATCTGCCTCTTCAGTAGCCCTCTGCACATAGCCACAAAGCATTACAGCCAGGTCATAGCAGTAAATCCTCTCTCACCATCAGAGATGGGGGAAGAAGGACAGAGAGACCCCGCATGGCCCCAAATAGCTACAAATACGAGAAGCAGCATCAGCAATGCACTGAAGTTCAAACCTGCCCCACTTGGATGTCTGCCCAGCCCAGCACTCTGCCAGCTCCCACCAGGCACCAAGTGGTCATATCAGAGCTAGCTGATGACATTGTGGTTTTATTTACTGCTTGCTTATTCTTCCACCCCCAAAGATATTACTTTTTCCATTCTTGGAGGGACAGATTAGGCAAAGGAATGTGTCCTTTACTACTGGCAGCTTGGTTTGGCTGCTGTTTTCTTCTGCTGATGCTTTTAATAAGGGAGGAAATGGCTGTTCATCTCAGGGAGAGCCATTCTGTCATAAGCTGACATTCCCTGGGATTTGTTTTTATTAGCTCACCTCTGGTGTACAGGCACTGCCAGAGTTGCTCATTGATTTTCCCAGCCTGGATAATATTGGGGCTGCCTGCTTACCCGGCTGTGGTTGCTACCAGTGCTCCTGTAACTCCTGCACAAATCCCCATCAGCACTCTCCGCCTATTGCTCTTGGTCCCACTGGAACAAACCCAGGCCTTTATTCCAAAGCCAGAGACCTCTCCTTTCACTGGGCTTTGGGTTGGGTTCATACCTAAATCATAAATGTAAAACATACTTAATATCAAAACCCTGTCGTTGGAGTGTATTGTTGTATTTTTTTTCAATTACTCCATAAGTTGTTCCTGTGCTGAAAATAATCTGAGAGTCAGCTTATTCTGTGAAGCAGGTGTAGCTTAGGGGTAGCAAACCTCAGTGTCTTGCATGCTGTGCCATGTAGCACCAGTCTGGAGAGCCACAGTGCATTTGGGAATGGAGTTGTTTGGTTGATGCTGTCAGGAAATTATCTCTTGGACTGACATCTGGTATTTCCCATGGGCTCTTCTGGTTTCCCAAGTACTTGGGGAGATCATTGAGAAGCAAGAGCTGACTGTTGTCAATACACTGGTGGTCTCAGATGTATGTTGCATGCTTTAGAGGCCCTAGGGCTTTCATTGTGCTGGAAAAATATCCCTAGGGATCTTCTGGGAACGGCAGATCTCAGAGGGTCATGATCAGTGGCACAGAGTCCAGTTGGACCTGAGCAGGGAGGTTGGACCAGATCACCCCACTGGTGGTCCCTTCCAACCTTAACCATGCTGTGATTCAGTGGTTAGCATGCACATCAGAGCTGCTTTGTCCTCAGTCAAGGAGCGTTTGAACAGTGCTGAACAAGGTAAAGAAAAGATTTGCTCTTCTTGCATTTTTCTGCAGTTAAGGGACCAGGCTTGAAGGCTAAGACCTGGTCACAAAATCTTGATGTGCCCTGTATTTAACCCTGGAACTCCATATGCAAGCCAGGTTATGCTGCTCCCTATTTGTCACACAGCGATGGAGTGATGGCAAGGAAAAGCTCATGGCATTGGGAGAGGTTACCTCTATGCTCCTTTTCCCATATTATTCTGCTTGGTGTGCAGTAATTTACAAGTTTCAGTCTCCAGCAAAAGGCAAGTTGCCTTTTATTGTACTTGCTGGTGTACAAGCTCTGGATGTGCCTGACCTGAGGGGGCAGTTGGCACTGCCATGGGAAGGATGCCAGTGCTTATCAAGTCTTCCCATTGGCTCTGATCCATTGGCTCTGCAGTAGCACCTGAAACTGAGCATCTCAAACAGGCTGGAGTGTACCCAGCCTTTAAAATTCAGCTCACTTCCTCTCTTGGACTTTACTAGAAAAGCTACAAATTCATATTTTTTTTTTCCCCTGAGGTGTTTTTAAATTGCTCTCATTCCCAGTTTATTGTTGTTATTCCTTTCTGTTTGTTCTTTTGTGAGTTTGTTGAGTTTGGGGAGGGAGTTTGTAATTATGGAGAAGTTGTTTTTATGGTTGTTTCCCAGCACTCCAGGGATGAGTGTTATGTACATAAAATCAGTATTATCTTTACGATTAATATTAAAAAGAAGAGCAGTAAGAGTGATAATAATAATAGTAATACAGCAATGAAGCATGTTTATTGCTAAGCATGGTGAGCTTCTTGGGCAAGCAGCCCTTCCCTGAAGAAGACAAAGAACCTAGATGGTAGGATCCCTCTCCAAGAGCAAAACCAGCTGTAATTCCTGCATCATGTCTTAAAGTCAGCAGATTTGTGGTGTTGTGATAAGAGGTGCAGTAGCTGGGACCTGTGAGATTTATCTCACCTAGGGGAAGAAGTCCTTGGAGAATTTTCCCTGCACCATGCTAAATTTGTCTTGGGATGGATAAATCTGGCCACGTCTGGGTGGGGTGCGTGCATCTGGCCAAAGTCTGCCTGGTTTCTTTCTCCCTTCATCCACCTGCTTTAGCTGCCTTGTCCTGTTGCCCAGCCCAAGAGCTCTTGGTCCATTCAGCCAGGCAGCCAATCTAATCAGACGAGGGCTTGTTCAGGGAGACGTTCTCCTGCCATTCCCCTGCAGCCTCAGACAAAAGAAAGAATGATTTGCAAGGTGCAGGGTTTGCATTAACATTTTTCCGCAGAGTTAAGAGGGATGGATGAGCTGGAATGACACTGAGATAAAGCAATGCGCAGCTGCCAGGGAAATGATGTGCTTCATCTTGTCAGGTTTCTGGGCGCTGCTGGATGAGCTGGCTGGAATAGGTGTTTCTGTCATGAGCCACAGAAAGCGCACAGTGATTTCTTGTCTCCCTTTTGGACTTGTGGCCTCTAGTTCCTTAGGTATTGGAAATACTTGGAAAGAGTTGCAAGGGGGTTTGGGCAAAGGAGCCCTCCATCTCTCCACCTCCAAGTCTTCCTGGAGAGAAAACTTGCAGCATGGAAGAGATGGAGCAGCGAGTCACTCCCCATCTTTCATTATCATTTGATGCCTATCAGTCACGCTGATAAAGCCAAAGAGATGAAAGGTTTGAGATGTTTCTTGCAGGTGCCAACATAGCAGAGTGTATATTGGGAATGGTCTGACATTTGATGTGGCTTTATCATTGGCAAGCAGGCAAAGAAAACAGATAAATTATCACCTTTTCCCTCCATCTGTCATAAGCTTTTATCCCATGGAGAGAAAAACGTTTCCACTTTGCCCTGGCTTTTTGGAGTGTGGCACTATTGTATTTGCCAGCCTACATAATGCCCAAGTCATCGAAATGCCAGAAGTGGCGGGGAATGTGATTACCATTTATAACACAACCTAGTGGACTACAAAGCTGGGCTTCAAGCTGCTCTGGTCATTGTAATATGCCCCCAGAGATTTCCAGCCAGTCTCCTCCTCAGCTTATTAACTCTAACCACTTACACCCAAGCAGTCATCTCGTGACTCACCATGTATTTCTCATGTTTTATTTACATTTTGCTAAGTAATGGTATCTATAATTTCGCCACATCTGGTGGAAGCTTGGGGAGTTTTACAGCCTGAATAAGGAAGAAGGCGGTGGGATGTTCTCACCAGGAGGGTCTCATCATGTGCCCCCTCTTTCTGTGAGGGACATGCAGTGTAAGCTCAGGAGCAATGCAGCAGTGTTTTGTCAGCAGAGCCAAGGCTCACCTATCCTGTCTCTCACAAAACTTTGTTGCCTAGCTTTGCACTGGCTTTTTTTGCATGGCTTTGAAGTACATCCATGTTAAAAGTTCATCACAGGGAATCACTCACTTTCCAGGGTGTCTTAAAATCACTGTTCTGTTACAGTTTAAAAGCAAATTCATGTTAAAAGGTCTTTTTTTCTGTGTAATGTTCTCAGGATCAATCTGACTTCCCCGGAGTTTTAAAATGTAACTCCAGGGTTTGAGAATGAAAAATCAGACTTCTTTTCTCCTTCCCCTGTGGTAAAAAAAAAAAAAAAAGAAAAAGAAATTTAAGCAATCTCTTTCTTTCCAAGGCCTCCAAGCTCATACGTCTCTGAACATTTAAAGAGTCTTTTTCCACTGTTGACAAATGGTTGTAATGGACTTGCAGTTGTCTGACATGATGTTGTTAGCATGAAATACTTTTTTACACTCGAATCACTCTTTTCAATGGTTCTTTATACGTCCAGTCACTCCTTTGCCATGTTTGTGCAAGATGGAGCTGCACACAAGAGCAGCCCTGATATCTCAGTATTTTTATCAACAGCATTATGTTTCTGCAAGGTTTTGGGGTCTGAGTCTGTTCAGGGCACCTGCGGTTTGCAAGATACTTTGGAGTCTGTTTTGGGTTGCAGCTTTTTTGCTGCAGGATTCAAGTTGAGGTCCATTTAATCTTTTTGGTACTGGTTCCATGTGCCACAGACAACCTTACTCTGTGTCTGGGATGCATTAGAAGTCACATATCATGCAACTGATGAGATTTTTTCATTTTATCTTCAGCACAGTGATGCAGTCCATGATCTGCTCCTGGACTTCATCACGTGGGTTGGCATCCTGCTTTCACTGGTCTGCCTCCTGATCTGCATCTTCACCTTCTGCTTCTTCCGTGGACTGCAAAGTGACCGCAACACGATTCACAAGAATTTGTGCATCAGCCTCTTCGTGGCAGAGCTCCTCTTCCTCATCGGCATCAACCGCACTGACCAGCCGGTAAGGGGCAAAGCACTTTCTGCTTCTGTCACAGGCTCTTGTCTCAGTGCGTCTGCAATGTTTGACCAGTGAGATACATTCCAGCACTTCTTCATTCCATGCATGAGTCCTCACAGAGCTGGGCCCCTGGCTGATAACTGGGACTCACATGCTGATGCCTACTGTGATTTCAGGGGCTGTATGTGTGTTGCTTGTCAATAATGTGTGTGTATGTTTAATAAGCAGGTTGTAAAAATGCATTTAAACCATGTACATCTTCATATGTTTATTTGCCAGATTATGTACATGCCTACCTTTGTATCTTTTAATATCATTTATATATGTGAAGATGTGTCTATTTTAAAACAATTCACGTATGTTTTCCAAGTGAAAAAAAAGTTCTTCCTTTGGAGAGGGAAGATAAGAACACCCTCATTTTTATTAAGCCTCCCAGTAAGAGTACTCCTGACTGTTGCATTAATTAATCATGGTACAAACACCTTCCCTTGCTCTTTTCAATCCTCACTCAGATTGCCTGTGCCGTCTTTGCTGCCCTCCTGCACTTCTTCTTCCTGGCAGCTTTCACCTGGATGTTCCTGGAGGGGGTGCAGCTCTACATCATGCTGGTGGAGGTTTTTGAGAGCGAGCACTCCCGGAGGAAGTACTTCTATTTGGTCGGGTACGGCATGCCTGCACTGATTGTGGCCGTGTCGGCAGCGGTGGACTACCGGAGCTACGGCACGGACAAAGTGTGAGTGACCTTGGCATTGCTTGGACTGGCATTGCCCAGGAGAGATGGGAGTGGGGACAACAAAGGGATGTGAGGAGCCCAGAGGGTTTGTTCAGGCAGAGCTCAGCCAGGAGGCATGCCTTGCCTTATCTCTGTGTCTCCAGTGCAGGACAAATTCCCCACTAGGAAATGATTTGCAAAGGTATTTTCTAGGGAAGTCAGTCGAGGAAAATTTTGTCACATCATTGCATAACATCAGCAGAGGTGACTGTCCCAAGTCTCAGTCTGGTCCTGTACCAGCAAGATCCTCCTTCTCTAACCAAAGAGTACTTACTTGGATAAAGATGCTGCTTTCTTCCTCTGTTTTTTAAACTGTTTTATCAAATTAACAGAGCCTGCAGGCAAAACAGGTGGTGAATGTGGAGTGCATTAGGCTCTTTGCAAATCAGAACAGCTATATCATTTATCATTATGAATATTCTTAAGTGTTTTCAACATTGCTGAAGCTGGTATGAAAGCACAATTTAGATAATCATGCAACACCGTCTAATGGAAAACAAGGGGAAGATTTAGGCTTTGATTCTCTCTGCCATCTTTGCTACAATAGCATTAACAATGTTTTTATTGACTTTTTTTTTTCTTCCCTTGTCAGTCTGCCTTTCCAGTCTCACTTTAACTGAGTTAAGGGCTCCATATGAAGGCATACATAGCAATGAGCCAGTGGTGGTTCTGAAGCTCTTTTTTAGCATAGGTCGAGTCAGGCCATGGCAGCATTTGATCTTTTCTTAAGTTCAACTGCAAATTTTTTGCCTGAAACCTTATTGGTATATGTGAACCTTTACTCCTTGAAAAAGCAGATCTGTAGAGCAGTGGAGCTGCTCATGATCCATCACCATGCTAGCAGGTAGGCTTGGATCCCAGATGGATATTTGTGTTGTGTTTCTTCCATGAGTAGGAGAGTAGCGACCTGAATTTGTATAAATGTCATGCTTTGTGGAAAGGAAATGGCCCACACAGATAAGGGTAGGAGGGTGTAAGTTTTTAAGGATCTCTACTGATTTATCCAAAGTAGTTTGACTGACTTTTACTGGCCTAGAGGGCAAACACAACAGCTGATTGCCATTTTTGAAGAAGACTTTTCTATCAATTGCCGCCTGCTTTCTGCCCCAACAAGCTCTTCTGTTCACTCCCCCTCTGGAGCATTATGTAAGCACCTATTGAATCAGGCATGGAAACAGTTTGCCTTGTCCCTTTAGACAAATTTATTCTTAACTGTGGTGTTTCTGTGGAGGACAGATCTCTTCACAGTGGCCTACATTGGATATGTTGAGCCTCAAACATATTCCAGCTGTCTGGAAAGTCAGTTCCTGCACATCTGCCGTTGCTGGAACAGTGTCCTAACCTGTCCAGTTTGCAGTGTAGTATTTTGTGGCTACTTTCCACACTGTTCACCCTTTGGCTTTTGCAAACAGGCTTTGGGTGCCCAAATGTTTCCATGGCTTGAAAGGTACCGGCAGAAAGTTTGGCTGAATTTCACTGAAGGCGAACAACATAACTTCGCTATCTTGGCATTGAAGAGGCAGCAGTCCTGTGTGTGTGCCAATAAAGTATGTCTCCCTCCCCACAGCATGAAGTAGTATTTTTAATGATTAAACATGTATATATACTATTTTGCAAATAAATATTTACAGAGATTTGCAAATCTAAAATATTTATGTATAATTTTTAATTCCAGAGTGCAGAATTTTGTCACGTTCTCATAGAGGAAAATAAAAACCATACAATATGTTTTGTATAACTATCATGCTCCATCTGGTTGAAGGATGATGATGTATTTTTCCGTATAATGTTATTAGAAGGGTAGAACTGATTAGAATTTGTACTGAACTATATGCCAGGCATACATAATTTGATTGCAAGAAGTTGCTTGGTTTTGCCAGGTTTTGTAAAACATCCTCTGGAATATATTACTTGCCTCTGTCCATTATTTACTGCATTTGTTTAAGCAGGACTTATGGAGCTGTTAGTGTTATTTGTTTTTTGCCTGGCATTTGGTGCCACCATTCATACATCTCAGAATGATTTGCTTAAACACGCAGTGTAGGGTTTTCTTGATTTCATTTTTCTTTCTAAATCCAACCCTCCTGTAACACATGCCCAGATTACAAAGCAAGGAAGAGGCAGTTGTTCCTCCCTCTGCTGCTTTACTCATCACTTGGTGCTTGTGATTTTCTGAAGTGTCCTGTGTCCTAGTATTCATATTGGTATTTTAGGTCCTTTTCCTATTTTTTTTGTTGTTGTTGTTGTTTTAGAACAGTTCAAACCCCTTATATTAGGAGATTAATTTGCTTTTATGACTAAGCAGCAGCATAGTGATTCCATTAAAAGATCATCCTATTCAGGCTAGCTGAACTGTGTTTAGTTCTTTCCCCCAGATAAATCAGAAATGTTGCATCTCATCTTACTCTGATTGTAACCTCTAAAGTAAAGATGAAAAGCAGGAAGCCCCACTGCAGACAGTGTGGTTTCCCCATATTACCAAAGGGATTCTGGCAATGCTCTCATGAACTTCCAAGTGACCATTTCTTACAGGCCATGTCTTCAGCTGCTGAGTCTTAAATGGCCACAGCAAAAAAGAAGATTCTTTAAAAAAAAATTTTAAAAGTTACATCATTTGCCTTGTCCTGTGTGTTAACCAAGTCCATCCATCTCCTGGACGGATTTGATGTTAAGGATCGTGGTGGGCAGTGCTGCAAAATGCAAAGAAAATAGTACAGAAAATAGTACTTGCAGTTGTTGTTCGTGTTTGAAAATAACTTGTGTCTAAAATTCAGTGAAAGCTTAAATATGACTTTAGCAGCCTCCCTTTGAGAGGACTCATGCTAGAAGCAGGCCATCCAAAATCAGCAGCAAGAAGCTATTCCATATTTCCATACTTTCCTCGGTTTCGTATCGAAGCTTCTTACAAGTTGCAGAGGAAAGCAGCTATGCTTTGAGTGGTTCAATATATTTTAGAAAACGCACTTGTAGGTGTATTCATCCACTGGTGATCAAATCCGTCATGGCAGGGATCTCTCTTTTGTTTCTCCCCCCCCTTTCTCCCCCCTTTTGGAATGCTATAAAGCAGGATATACATGGTAAGCAATCCAGCTGTCAGAAAGCAAAATGAAAGCCCTGTGTATGTACACAGCCTCCGAGTCCATCAGCCAGGCGCCGACATTTCATGCATGTAAATGCTGCTCAGAAAATAGCTTCTAACAATGTGGTCTGTCTTGGGTGGCTCCACTGAACTTGTTTTATTTGCAGTGCTGCTGCCAGTATTTGGAGGAGGAAGCATGAGCTATGTGGATGCGGAACTCCATTAAGCAGAACCTATATTGCACCCTTGAAAGGCATGTCTGGTGCATACATATCCCATTACTGCACCCTGACAAGGCGGCTGCACAGCCACGTGAAACAAACCGCTGAGCTCCCATGAACAACATGATATGTTTAGGGCTCTTCAAATTTTATGGTCCAATGGCACCTAATGATTGTTTATTGGTTATATTTAATGCACACCAGGGATAGTTTAGTATTTGATTTCTCATCATGCAGAAAATAGAGTAAACTCTTTGTAGTCTTTATTACTTGGGAAAAGCTTTAGGTGAATATTGCGAGTTGTCACTGTGGAAAAGGAGGAAATTAAAAAGTAAAGGAGAGCAGTTGCCACAGAGCTTGTCATGAGAACTGAATGCATTGGGGTGACTCCTAGAAGAGGCAGTGGGGTTTTTAGCAGTATTCCCTACATACACACATTTCCTGATAATCCTCTTGCCTTGCACTGAGCCCTGAAGGAGCTCGTTTGCTTAATGGCAGCGAAGCCTAAACTCGTAATGTGACAAGCCCGTGCCCACAGCGCAGCTGCGTGTGGAGGGTCACAAGCAACTCGGCAGCCCAAGATTAGCAACTTTGGGAAGTGAGTTGCCTGATTGCTTCCTTGTTTTGAGGAGCTCATTTATGCAGCTCATTGTGCGTGTGGGTTTTTGTCTTCTAAGGCAAGAAGAGCTCAGTGTGGTACTTGTCTGATTAGCAATTTACAGCTCCACAACGCAATTGGCGGGATGCCTGTGTTTTGATGTTTTGGTCTTAATTTGCATTTTTAATGAGGTATGACTTAAAGAGGTTCAAAGTTTCATCTCTTCCTGATGACCACCAAAAACCCCAGCTTTTTTTTAAATTCACACAAGACTACCATACATGGTTTCATAGAAAGGCGATTTTTCTATCTATTCAAACAAATAAAAAATGACATCACATTCTCTGATGTGTGCAGAGAGGCCTAAGAAAAACCTTCTCTGTTTTTCACAAGCTGTGCTCTGGCTTAGGTGAAGCCATCTCTCCTAGGGCTCCTCTTGCTCCATGCCTGGCCCCCACTTATCCTGGTGGCAGGACCTAGCTCCTCTGCTGTTTCTCATCCACAGTATCCATCTCTTGCCACTCAATTGTTTTCTACAACTGAAGAGACAGATATTTTAGGGAAGTGGAGCGGAAAATGTCATCCTTTTTGCTGTCTGGAAGAGGAACCAGTTGCTTTGCTCTTCTTTGCTGAGCCTGGCACAGCTTTTTTGCTCATTCTGTATTTCAGCTTCCCTGTTTTTCCCCGTGTCCCAATCTAAATGCATTCAAAATCAGCTGCACCAGATATGACTGTAGGGTGGTCACCATGCTTCAGGAAATAAAGAGAGGGTTTATGTGTTTCCTCTTCCCCAGGCTTTCCAAGAGCCAGGTCGCTCCTTACGCTGAAGGAAAACCAAGTTAATGACAACTAAAATATAGTGTTCCCAGCTCCTGGGCATCAGGGGCTGGGGGTTGTTTTGAATGTTAAACTGGCAAAAAAAAAGTTCAAAATATTTTCATTTAAAAAAAAATAAAACCCCCTCAACCCTCTGAGTCTTCTCCCACACACCAGCACTCATTATCAGTAGCAAAAAGTGATGGGGCTGCGTATTCCGTGATTTATATGCAGCAGCTGAGGCATAAGCACTAGTTACTCATTTTTCCTGAGGGGGATGGGGTAGGTATAAAGTCTGAAATGCCATGTAGTATGTGAGCTGCTGCTATGCGGACATCCTTGTTCAGGAATTGGGTGGGGGGGAACTTTTTACAGGGACTTCATTATCCTTGAAACCTCTATTCCTTTGTCAAATCTAGTTGCAATTGGGCGACATTTCAGATGTTATTACGGGTGATACACAGATGTCATGATCACATAAACCTTTTCCTATAGGGAATCAGACTCAAGTAGTTTCAAGTCACTCATGTTGTTCCATTACCAGCTGCATCTAAATCGCCTTGAACTTCAGCAGCCACGGAATAAATAAGATTTCCCTGCAATCTCTCTGAAAGCCTCTGTTTGCCTCTCGCATTAAGATTTTGATGCTATCACATGAAGATTCTGGAAGAGCAGCTGCAGAGGCAGTTCGGGAATGACAGTCACGGAAGTGACAGTATTTTAATTTGTGACAAATAGCGGTATGAGTGTATATATACATCGATACATCTCCAACACTGATGAGACCTGAAATTTATATGGTCAGGGAGGGAAGTGAGAAGTTTTCTCTGCATATTTGAATTTATTCATATCTTGGCTTCTCCCATGCACAGAGGTACAGGGCATGTTTTACTCTCTCATCAGACATCCCCTGCTGATCATCTCCCATGGGGCTGCTGGCACAGACCTTTCTGCCTGTTGCAGAGTCCATTGGAAGGGAAAAAACATTAAGCACATACACTAGAGCTGTCATTTGAGAGAACTGCTATCTCCACCACCATGATATATTCATATATACAGTTCCTGTCACTTGCCTAATTATGAAATTCCATTGGATATTTAGTATAAGAGTGGTTTTATGCTTTCTCAGTCCTTTGTGTATAAACGGAACTGTGATTTGCAGCACTGCAAACACGACAAGATATTATTATTTTAAACATCATGTGAAACTTTCCTGGAATTTACATTCGTCTGTCTTGTAACGAGTCACTTCCATTTTATCTTCCTGTCGCCTGGAATGAACTAGGAATGGAAATGTAATTTCCCAGGGGCCTTAAAAAATGTGGGGAGTATTAAATGCGGTTGAAATTAAGCGATTAATAATTTAGTTTTAGGCCATGAATCAACTTCTTGTGATAGCGCAGACCGTATGCAACCCTGGAAACATTAGTGGAAACAAAACACTCGGGAGGTTCAGGGAAATAAAACACTTTAAAGGGGAAGTTGCTGAACCTAATTAAACCTCAGCCTTCTGTTATCCACTTCATGCTTCCTATTTGCGCCGAAGTTTCTCTGATGTGCTTGCTGGAGAAATGTCATCTTGCTTGACAGCTGTCAGACAGCTTGCATTGCATCAGAGCTAGAGAGCAAAGAGGAGTGTAAAGCAAAGAAGAAGCTCTGTGGATGTTCACCAGATCCCTTCCTTAAAAAAACCCATGGTTTAAGGAGTTTTTCCAACAGATGCAGAAAGCCTTAGCAAATAGGCCTTGTGCCATTTTCTCCCTGCTTCCTCTAGAGGTAATTATCTTACTCCATCAATAGCGCTGTCAGAAATTGGGCACATAATTCAGCATTTAAATGAACAAGCAGTGTAATATTTCCTGTCTCCCACCGGCATGTTTTGCAGCTCACATTCTTCTCTGTCACTCGCTCACTCTTGATGTATGTCCTGGGTGCAGTCCTTGAATGCCTTCTCTCCCCTGTGTTTCATTACAGATGTTGGCTCCGACTTGACACCTACTTCATTTGGAGCTTTATAGGACCGGCGACCTTGATAATTATGGTAAGAACTCCTAATTAACTACTCCATCTCTTAGGTCAAGAAATAAAACTTTTTCTGTCCCTTTTCTCTTTATCTTTAATTTACACAGATTAATTTGAGGAAGGCATGTTCTTCTTTGACCCCACCTGGCATAAGCAATTAGACCCTCATTATGAGAGGCTCTTGGCATTGCAAAATACTTGATCAAAATGGACCAGGGAGCTTCAGAATGGGCACTTGCAGAGTTTGGTTTCTACCAGTGAACATTTAGAAGTGCCAAACTCTATTTTGATGCCACTCACTGCTCACACCCTTTTTGAATTACAGAGTGCAGTTTTGCATTGATAATGAAAAAAAAAAAAAGAGGGAATTCTGAGGGGGGAGGGATGAAAAAATGTCCAAACTGGAAAAGAAGTTTGATGAGGGCTTTTCCTTCCCAGCAGAAGTTGAAACTTGTGTGACTTCATGTTTAGCACATTGCCAGCATATCAGCTAACAGAGCAACAAGGTAGAGAACCCAACTTTAGGGACAGCTGGAGTTTTCTTATACTTTAATTGCTGCAATATGGCTTAAATAAACCATCCTTTGTTTTGACTAGACTACAGTTTGGCTAGCCCAGAAAACCAGGCGCTCTCACTTCAATGCAGACATTGTCTCTGCTTCTTCTGCTTCTCCTGCAACTTGGGAGCCATTTCAGCAGCCTTCCACATCAGGAAGGGGGCCATGCCACCAACTCCAACTGTTGGGGTTTTTTTTCCCCTTAAACAATTCATTCATAAAAAAGATATCTTCCCTTTTTGATTATGTCTCAAATCCTAGGCTGGGCTTTTGGGAAACTCCTTTCCAGGAATTGGCAGCCTTGTAGTCACTGAGGCATGGAAACACTATCCCAGTCTTTTACAGAACAAATCAAACTGTTTTCTTTTTGTTTTTCAACTTTGCATTGTGCTAAGCATCAGTTGTGATTTCCCTGCCCATCTACCCTGTTACACTGTGTTTTAAGGGTGTATTCATGGAAAAAGATGCTTTTATGCTTCATTACAATGGAGCTGGCTAAGTAAGATGCTTGGAGTGACTTTTCACAACTGTACACATCTCAGATACAGAAAAAGCCCTTACAGCAAGTATTTTTAATTTTCCATAATGCTGTTTGAAGCACTACAGTAGAACCAGCCTTGTACCAGCAGTGCCACAGCTCTGGTAAGGCTGTGGCATCACCAGTCCTGCAATCTACAGGCCAGCTCACCTTATAAAATGCTTAGAAATTTTCTGTGATTCAGTCACTATAAAACTGTACTGTGAGCTAATTTCCTACAGTAACCCATCTTTTACAGAGAAGGAGCTGACTTTATCCCCATCATATTGTGCTGTGTCACATAATTTTTTTTTTTTTCCCCTCCATTGCAGCTTAATGTCATCTTCCTTGGGATTGCTCTCTATAAAATGTTTCATCATACTGCCATACTGAAACCTGAATCTGGATGTCTTGACAATATCAAGTAAGTGGTTTTTCTCTGCCTTTTTCTGTCTTTTGCTGTTTATCCCCTCATTCCTCTGAGGAGCAAAATGGGAACCAGCTCTGCCAGCAGCAGTGCTAACCAGGGGTAATACCTTGGGCTATGGCACTGCACAGTGGTTTCTAAAAGATACCAAGTGGCTGATGATAAAGCACTACACTGGGATTTGGCTGCCATTTTCCATTCAATTTTGCATGAAGGAGGCAAAGCTACATTTTCTGTCCTTGAAGCAGGTAACCTTCTAGTCTGTGTAAAAGAAACTGTGCCCAATAATTACCATCTAATTATTGCAGTCTCTACAGGGAAGGTGTTGAAACTGTTCATTATTACTACTTCTCTGTGCTCTGAGGGCGGCTGCCTTACTTCTTTTCTGTTTGTTTTGGCCCCTGACAGATTCCATGACCCGAATTCTCCCCAAAGTCTGATTGCTTTCAGCAAAGTTATTGAGGATTTACCTGGGTGTGCCCACATCAGCGGGTGGGTGTGCTTGCCAGCCAAAGCATGTTTTCCCCTTGTACTGGGTTAACATCTGAGCCTGGGCATTTTACTGTTTAGCAAGCTGCTTCATTATATTGAGAGAATACTCCTCTCTGTCAGTGCCTGTTTATTCAACTACCTCTGGCTTTAATTACTCTCTTCAAAAATACAAGCGAGATTTCAGGTGCAGCGCATGATAAGATTGGGAGCCTGCTAATTAATAAAACCATCTAATGAGCTTGAGGAGGAGGAAATTGTTGGGAGTCAGCAGTTTACTGCTCACCCAGGAAAGGAGAGTGTGGTGCAATGTGGCTTGAAGTGGGTTCTCCTCTCTCTTTTGTGGTAGGAAGGGGAGAAGAGGCATAAGGGGAGCTCGTTAGAAGATGTTTGAATTGCACAGTTGCAAGGCAGCTCTCAGCAAGGCTGTTGTTCTTAGTTCTGAGCCACTCTTGCAGATGCAGCTTTAAGTTAAACCAGGTCAGGGCCCCTCCTGAAAACTTTCTCAGTGGACAAGGCTTGCTGTGCCATTGGTGTGCCATGACCTGGCATGGTCCTTTGGGTGAGTGTCTTAGGTGCAGCTTCTCCACCAAGGGTTGGGAGGAAAGGGAACTGGGGTCTGTACAAATGCAGGAGACCTCAGTGAGGTCAGAAACCCACAGAGCCCTCATTCGCCCGGGTTGTGGGCAGGCTGCTCTGCAGTGAACCTCAATTTCTCCTGCCATTGCTCTGCTATAAAATGAAATTAGAGGAGCAATCCCTCCTGGATGTCCAGGATTGATCCCAGAAAGATAGTCTGTCATTTGATCTTGGATGAGGCATTAAAGGCATGGTACATTTAATAACGTTTATTAATATGGCTACTTGTCATGCATTAGTGCTATGAGATTGCTCGCTGAGAACAGTCTCTGTAAGGTTACCCACACAAAATCTGTTTGGAAAGCCTTGCAGTATGACATTTTTAAATTAAAAACTAGGGAGAAAAAAACAACAACAAAGCCGTTATAATTAAAGCAGAAATAATAAATGCCTACTGAATAATCTTCTTGAGCTAATCTCTAGTATCTTTGTTTAAAATGCCAGGAATTTATACAACCAGTTGCATCAATTATAATGTCATTGTAAAATATTTTATAGGTTCTTTGGCAGATGAGTGTCTGTTCCTGATTTGACTTCATTAAAACGTTTTGAAAACACAAGCAATTAAAATACTTTTAAGTACATTGCTGATACTCTTCCAAATGTGTTGCTTCATTACAAATTACTTTTTATGCTTGAGAAAATAAGAGCAACATCATATAAACTCAGGAAGACCCCAGGCTCACCCTAGGAAGTGTATCAAACCAAGCATTTCAGAACACACTTGATTGTAATTTCTGAATACCTAAGCAGGACATCATTAAGTCTTTAAATTCAAGGCGTTTGTTCTCTCAGGGTTGGATGTGCTTGTGTTAGGAAGTGCAGATTTGTTACAGAGAAGGGAATTCACCTGGGAGGGAGGTTTTCTAGGGAAGCAAGGGGCTTGCAATCTCCAGAAAATTTTTCAGTGAGATCATAATTGTCTTCTAGATACAATCATAGTCTTGTTGCAGGTAAGATTGTGGTCTTCCTCCACAGTCATTGGCTTCAACTCAGTTGCAAAATGTGGATGTGTTACAGCAGCTCTGGAATAAAAAAGCCACAGAAGACATTATTTCACAGAGGACCACAAAGATCCTTTCTGAGCTTCCCTCTGTGGGTCTACAGGGTTAGTAAAAAGGCACCCAGGTCCCAGAGCCTTGCATCTTGTATCGGTTTATATTTAATAAAACCGAACGGAGGGCCTGCATTGGAGGGCCCCTTGCTGCCATCTGCATGTGACAGCTTTACAGCACACTGAGAGCTGAATGAGAGTTTGTTCTCCCAGTTCATTTCCTAGCATTACTCTGTGTTAGGCTGTGGTGAAGCTCTCGCAACATAAATCCTGAGCCTGTTTAACAACAGCAAAATACTTGATTCCCTATGGCAACGTAAAAATAAAGGCCATAAAATATTTTAATAGGCTGTTAATAAGCACCCCTGCAATCTGGTCCTTGCCTATGTCACTTTAAAGGTTAGAAATACATTATGAAGTGTAGAAAATAGAGAGCCAAATAACTCCACTTAAATTAATGAACTTGATAAGGGATCAGGTGTCACCTGGGATACCTTTAATTACTGCACCAACAGAAAAGCCATTCAAAGGGCAGTGCCTGAACCAGATGTTGTGTGGCTGATAGATTTGTAGGCACTGTGCAAAGTTGTAAAAATAAACTTCCCTAACCTTCAGGAACAGTCCCTGGATTATTGTGCCAGCATGGGAGATTCTGACATTGCTGTGGTGGGGCACTGGTTACCCAGGGGTTATCCAGCAAAAGATTTGATGAGTACAGACCTGGTTTATCTTTATCCTTGTAAACTTTTCTGGCTTAGCCCAGCACTTTCAAGAGGGAAGTAGGGTAACCACATATGTGGGTCCTGCCCTCTGTGCTAGTGGCATCCTCCCTGTATGACGGGTTGGTACTGAGCCGATTCAGCCAGTTGTGCCCACTGAGACAGCAAGATCCATGCTCTAGTCCTGTTTTTGAGGCATGTAGCCAGGAAAAGATGTGAGCCTGTGTATGTGGGATATGTTGTTCAGAGCTGCAAGAGTTTCTGTGCCTGCCACTGATGCCAGGAGGATATTGGCTTCCGTTTCATAAGAGGTACCATCCCCAAGAGTAGCATGCTTTTATGTAGGCCCTTATGAAGAAGTTCTGTTTGGTGTCTTCCTTCAGTATATTTACACAGGATTCATCCAGGGTTGTGATCTCTTCTGTCCTTTAAAGATCTCTTTAGTATGAAGTGACACAGACAAGAGTGCCAGAACAGCTGCCTCTTGGGTAGTGTCTGTAGCTTCTGCACATGCCTCCCCAAACACAGGATGGGGGGGATTTTCCTTCCCAACCTTTTATAGTGGCTGTTTCTGGGTCCTTCAAGTCCACTGTGACCATTGCTCTTTAATCTCTGTGTGGCTTGTTGGTGAACAGAGATGGGCAGAGAGGAGCATTGTTTAGTCCTTGGTGGCTCTGCCCACATGACACGGGTCTCACTCCTGGCCCCTCTGAGGCTAAAAGTGGGATGCAAAGGGTGCACAAAAAGGCTCTTGAGCACAGACTAATTTACTGTCAACAAATGTACCCAGGAAGGCATTGTTTTGGAAGATTGATTCCCTCAGCCTTTATGAGCTTGCAGGGAAGACACATCTTTCAAGCCAGGGAGTACATAAGCTTTTTGGACAGTGAAAGCCTGCTGTGCTGCTTGCACCTGTAGCCTGTGAGGTGGAGACTGTAGGCATATCAGCACGGTATTGATGCACTCTTGCTAGCAGATGGCTCCTCATGAGGATGTGTTACCAGCTGGAATTCTTTAGAGCAGCTGTGAGGCTGTTTTACCGGAGGTTGCTGCTGTGTGGAGTGATTTCTGGAGCTGAGCAGCTCAAAGTCTCTCCTTCATGCTTTTCCATTGTGCCGGGAAGATGTTAGATGTGCAAAATGTCTCAGACTGTCGCAGGCAAGACAACACTGAATCGTTTTCGTGTTCACATTTCTGTAGGAAGCCTTATGTGACAAGGGAAAATACATTATATGTGAATAGTCCAGCACAGTTCTTCCGTTTTCTATACATCAGCTCCTTTCCAGGTGGTCAGGCGTGTACTGTGGTAGCTTCCACACCAGGTTTTCATCCAACCCATGCCAGATGCTGCAGCACAGCAAATCGTCCATGTTTCCAGATGCTGAACCACCACTCTCTGTGCAAAACAGGCTTTCAGATGAAGCCCCTCCTCAAGTGCATTTGCACTGTGTGGCAGTGCAGTGCTTGTTCTGCAGCCGTTTGAATGCTGTTCATTCAAATCACTGTGGTTCTAGTAAAGGCAAAGAAAGAGGAGCTACACTGATGGTAATCCAGATGTGCTCCTCAGCGTATCTAGTGAAATCTGAGCTCTTATCTTTGCTGCAAGCTCTCATTGTGCACTGTGTGGGGTGCATTAGTTAGTGACATGAAAACTGCTGGAAAATTGGAAGGGAAAAACAGTCATTTAGCTAACACAAGGCAAGTCCTACAAGCAGATTAAGAGGGTTCATGAATGGGGGCAAGCAGCTGCTGCACCTGAAGTCACAATGGGCATTTTCAAATGGCTGGATGGGAGAGGATCCCTCTCAGCAGAGACCAGAACCCATCATTTTCTCTTCCTTTCAGACATAATCTTTCCTTTGAAGTTCCCACGGGCATCCATCCCTTCTCTCCCTGGTGCTGCCTGGCTGTGGTTGAGTCTGTTAGTGTTTCCTAGGCCAGACCAGACTTCCTGACATTCTTCTGTGCTGTAGTATGTGGCACTGAGATTTTACTTTGTTTACTTTGGAAGAGCAACATGTCAGCTGTAGCTGCCAAGAGCAGTTGCAGACCCGCGAGAAAGAAGGCAAGAGGCAAAGGGCTTTGTCAGTTTGTTTCCCTTTTTGTCCCACTTTTTTGTGTTATTGTTCTAGTCAGGGTATAGCTTGGTTTGTGCCATAGGCCACCTGGATGCTCTTTAGAAAGCACATGTGGGCACCCCTCCAAAGAGGAGTGTGTCAGGCTGCAGTCCTGGGTTTGTTGGAAAAACTCATTTAGTGCAGTAGAAACTCACCTGAAAGTCATGCTGGAAATTTAATTTTCTTTCCTTCAGACAAGGAGACCCAGGGTCTTAGGTGGGAGCACCATTTGTTGCTAAAGAGGCACTATTAATTAGGGGCCTTCAGATAGTTTAATCCTGGCATTAATCACTGTAGTTCTGCTGCAGTTTTCTTCCTCTTGTGGAAACCTGCTCCCATCCCATCTTCCACAATGAAAGAATAAGCACTATATCAAAAACGTGAAATTCCCTAGAAAAACATGTATTTATTCCGAGCACACAGGAGATAATGTTTTTAGGCATTGTGACTGGATTCACATGCTGAAATCCCATTAACAGGGATGAAGCAGAAATGTCCTGCATTGCAGCCTTCAGAAATCAATCCTCAGATGACCAAAATGAGCCCTCCTCAGCTTGCTGGATGCCATGGAAGTTTCAAATGGTCCACAGCTAAAGGCATCCAGCCCTGATTTAATGACTAAACAAAAAAGTATATGTTTTCTCAAGTTTCTGACTGGAAACAAAACCCACACCATACTCCTCTATTGTGTATTTATTTCCATAGAATTCTCTTGCTCAAATGCTTGCAAGAAATAAATCTAAGAATGCACAACTTAACAGCCAAAAGTAGGAGCCAAATGTAAAGATTTAACCTTGATTATTACTATATAAAACCTTGCAAAGCCCAGTATGGGCTCTTTCAGGGAGTCTGGGCGAGGCTGGGGGAGCTGAAGGATGGAGAGCACCAGGCACAAAGCTGGGAAGCCTCTTTTGAAGATTTGCCTCTTTTAAAAGTGTTGCCATAGCCCGCTCTCCCCATATGTTGTATGGGTGTGATTATCTGCTCATTTTCGTGCTTCAACATATGTATTTTATTTGAAGAGACATGACTAATCCCAGCCCCCAGATTAGCTTGTTGTTTCAGTCCTGTGGGTTTGCTTAAGTCATAAAAAAAATCCTTAGTTAGGTAGAAATTGAAAACAAAGGTTAAATAGAACTTCCAAAAATCATCTGTAGAAATGTTTAAATTAAATCCTTGATTCAACACGGTGGTATTGTGCTGGCAGGAACAGAGGTTTACCAGTCTAGTTTTATTTACTCAGCTGATTGAAATGCAGAAAAAAGTAAACATCCTGGGTTTGGTGCAGTGGGGAATGAGTTTTGAAAATGCAAGATTTTTTTTTTCTCCTTTGATATGAAGAACTTACATTACCAGTGAAGATCAATAATTTGTAGCAGGTATGCTTTTACTAATGGAAGATTAATCTGTGCTTTGTTCTAGCCGTTTTAGAAGCAAAACAAAGTAGGGAGACAATAAGGATTATTCCAGCTTTCTCTATGGAGATTTAAGATCCTCAGTTGGTTTCCAGATCATCTTTGTTTAATCATAAAATGCTACAACTTGGAAATAGTTTGTTATGCCAAAGGGTCTGGAACTGGACATGGCATTGGGTTCACCCAGGGGACTGGACTTGCAGAACAGCAGCACTTTAATCCTTCATTACCTCTGGGTTTGTGGTTGCTTGGGAGTGCAGAGGCAGGACACAGTACAATGAGGGGGTTCAGCTCTTGCGAAAAGGGTCCAGTCCTTTATCTTCAGAGCTCTCAGATTTGTGGAGAAAGGACTGAGGGTCTGGCAACATGAACACTCCCTATTTGGAGCAGCAGATGGGGAGAGGAAGTTTCATGCACCCATGTCCTGACTGGACATTACCTATAACTTAAATAAAACAACAGTGCCTGTACAGAGTGAGCTCTCTTTAATGATTTTCATACAGCCCAACTAGCAAAATAGAAAGATTAACTGAGTGGGCTGTTCAGGAAGAGGACGTTGAAAAATCTCTCCTTCCCACCCAGCTGTGCTGTATGCAGCATTTTTGGACTCCTCTGACTTCTGGGGACAGCAGGCTTAAAGCACAGCAGCTCCAGGGATGGCTTCTGTAAAGGAATCATCCATGGGTTCCTGTTCCAGGAGAGGATAATCTGATCCTAGGGAACTAAAAGGGTTCCCGAGCCAGTGTCTGGGTCTGGATAAACTTGGATGAGAAATAAGTGTGTTTTAACAGTGCTTGGGATGTGCAGACAGCACGTTCTCTGTCACCAGAAATCTTAACAGGAGTGTTTTTCAAGGATGACCAAATGATCTGAGTGCTTTGGAAAATGAGGAATAGCTTTTTTCTCCCTTGGAAAACCTTCCCCTCCGCAAAGTTTAGATACTGGCTGTGGAGTACTGAGCTGGGCATTAGAAACTGCTTCCCTCATTTTCATTGTCCTGGAGCTCAGGCCATGATCTTTGTGTTTCATGTCGCCTTGAGAGAGAGTACCATGTCTTCACAGCCTGATGGTCATAGAATAATAGATTTATAGAATATCCTGAGGATATTGAAGTCCAGCTCCTGGACTTCTACACAGGAGAACACCCAAAAGGCATTTTCCAAAGGCTTCTTGAGCTCTGTTAGGGTTGGTGCTGTGACCACTTCCCTGGGAAGCCTGTTCCAGTGCCCAACCACCCTCTGGATGAAGAACTTTTTTTCTGATATCCAGTCTAAACCTCCACTAACACAACTTCTGGCCATTTCCTTGGGTCCTGTCACTGGTCACCACAGAGCAGAGATCAGTGTCTGCCCCTCTGCTTCCTCTCATGAGGAAGGTGCAACTGCAGTGAGGTCTCCCCTCAGTCTCCTCTTTATCAGGCTGAACTAGCCAAGAGTTCTGTCAGATCTCCCTGGATCCTGTGTAAGAAAGCACCATGCTTCCTAGTCCCCTGGTTAACTTGGTGCTGCTCCTATATAGCCTTCATCTGCATCTCTGCATGAGCAAACCTGAACAGGCAGCCTAAAGCAAACCCAGAAAAACCACTCAGAGTTGGCACCAAATGAATTATTTACAAGCTTCCTACCAAGAAAAGGTATGGCACATTTATATTTTGCCTGAGGATAGAGTTTGTGAGCACCTCAGAGGCAGAAGCCGTTCCAATTCTGGAAAAACATCAGAGACTGCACTTTCGTCTGGGTGCCTTTTTCCCCCAGAGATGATGATGGCAGCATCTGATTTCATTTGTTGCAATCTGCTCCTGTTTGAGTTTTTCACAGAAGGGTTTGGTTGATATCTGACTGTTTTGATTTGAGGTTTCAGTTGTTTACCTATGTTTTTGTGATGGTTGTGTTAATGTTGAATGGTTATTGTAAAGCACTAATCTTCCCACTGACGGGTGTCATCCTTTCTGAATTCAAAAAAAAAAAAAATCAATGAGTGGTTATTGATTTGAGAGAGTGTCCTGGAAGATATTAAATACCTACAGTCTTTCTGTGAACCCATAAATCATGATTATTGTTTTAAAAGGCCATACATTTTAAGCACTTTGTCAGCAAGCCCTGCTGGTGCTATTTGGATAATACAAATGTGTCTAAAGGCTTTGCTGAATCCATATAGTGTGGAAACAATTAGATATGTGGTTACACATCAGTGTGGCTTGAATAATTGTGCCATGCCTCTGCAAAGTTAGGAGGAAGGAAATAAACAGGGTAAGCAATTCTGAGGGTAATTAATTACTTACGAAAAATGAGATGAACTTAACAGAATTGCTCTTTCCAATTGCAATAATTAAGGACAAGTCTCAGAAAGCAGGACATGACTTCCCTGGGTGAATTGAGGGTAAAGGGATGATGCTTTGCCTTTGGCAGAAAAGCCCAGCCACTGTTTGCCCCAAATCATAGTCTTGGGTGTCACATAGGGCCAGGGAAGGTTTGGCCTCATTAGTCTGAATAATATTTGCAGATCTGCTGGTGGAAAGCAAAAGTGCCTTTCAGTATATATAAAATTGCCCTTATGCCAGGTGGTAAAGCCCCAGCCTTTACAGATCTCCAAGGCATGCAAAGGCAGGAGTTTCTCCTGCAAATGAAGCTGTGGCAGGCTCACTGACCCCTCGAGATGGTTACAGATGTCTTTAGGGGACTGGCCACCTACTGGCAAAGACAGTGTGGGAACCAGAAGATGAGACTGGTAAATGATTACTTGGAAGGCTGTGTAATGAACACAAGCAGCCTAAGGAAGGAGATTAGGTAGCCATCTGGCTTCATGCCATCAAGGTGGTAACTTTGTCATGGAATGCGAAGGCAAAATCCTTTAAGCACTCTTTTATTGCTTGCTATTGATTTTTCTCGCCATGAAGATGTTCCTTCACTAATTAACAATGAACCCGTTTGCTTTATGAGGGGAGTGCTGGACTTCCCAACTCCTTCCTGTAGATTTTCAGCAGTTCAATAAATCAATCTTTTCTAATCCTTGAAATTTAAAAATAAATAAGAAAAAGCAAAACATTCCTACTACTTCATATCGGCAGGCAGTGGGGAGGCACAATAGCACGCTTTATTTTGTATTTCCCTCCTGCTTGCCTGCAGGAAACATCTGCCCCTCTGCTTTATTTGCACCATATTAAAATTAATTCCATGGGTCTTTCTGAATGCTTTTGAGGGGGCACATCATCCATCGTTTTTATTTGGGTTTCATCACCCCTAACAGCTACTAAAGGTCCTGTATACTCACTTTGGTGTTTTTCCTTGCTAGCCAAACAGGTATTTTGGGGCCCAAGGCATGAGTCCCTGTGCTTACTGAGCCTTTTCCTGCTATCATAGAGATGGGAAAATACTTGGAATTATGAAAAGAGTGATGAATTTAAGTTAAGCAAAGTTAAACTGTAAAGGATTATATGAAATGACAGTGTGTAAAGTCGATTAGTTATGTAGGGTTTTATTAAAGCCCTAGGTTTACTCTAAATGTGGCTCAAAACTACACTTCATTTAAAAAAAAAAAAAGCTCTTTTAAAAGTATAAGAAGACTGACTATTATTCTTTTTAAATGAGAGCTGAATAGCTGCTTTTTGATAACAGACTTTCTCTGTTCAGCAGCATTTTAGAACTAATCTGTATGTGAACATAAATTCTTGACTTACTTTTCCTGCTGCAAAAAAAGTGGAAGCTTTAACATTTCAGGATATTGCCAATCTACGTACATGGAAGTCATTTTGTAATATAAGTTGCAGATTGTCTGTAACTGTTTTGGGCTGTCCGTGTATATCCCAACAATTTGGTCTTCTCGTGATAGAAAGGTGTTTCTTGGGGTTTTAAAAGGATAGGCAGTGCAAAAGGGGTTCTTGAGCTTAGGATGAATTGGTTTTGAAAGTCCTTAAGCATCTAAACAAGGATATAATTAGCTAATTTTAGCAACTTTTTAAAGAAAGTATTGGTCTGGAAATAACACAGGAATATAGAAGGTAATATGAACAATCCTTTCTCATCACCGAAGGAGAAGGTACTCTGGGAAATTGAATGACATCTAACTTAAATAAGATTTTGAAAGAATTTTACATGATGTGTAATTAACCTTAAGAAGTCTTTGCCCCAAGGTAAAGTCAGGGCTTTTTTAAGATTAGAAAATGAATTAGGTATTTATCCAGATTGGTAGACCATCCACTATCCATCATCTGGGCTGCAAAGAAACACAAGGGAGGTGAGGTAAGATTTCACAGGTTCAATGAATAATGCAGCCACTAAAGATCAGCTTTTTACCTTCAGGTATTTGAAAGTGAATCCCCCACATAAGCCATCATTCAGGTTTCCTCTGCAGTCAGTAGAGAAATGTATTTCTTCAGGGAATGGCGAAGCCCCACCTACCTTAAATACCTGTCCTTTTAAGGGATAAATTCCTCTTTGGGGGTACCAGTCTGACATTAACTGTGGGGGGAGCAGAGTCACATAATTTAAATATAATGGGCTATATCCCTTACTGCCAGGTATTGGATGAATTTATCCAAATCTGGAGATAGCACTTTAGATGCAGCATCTCAAGCTGTGCTAGGCTAGATTTTCCAACAATTTCTGCTTCAACTATTACTTGCTTTTACCACTAGTGTATATAATCTCAGTTTTCCCATCAGCACCTCCATTTTTCTGGGAACTAAGGCTCTTCCAAGGCTTTTCTCTTGTCTAAGTGATGGTTTTTATGTATTGCAGATAATGACACAGTATTACTGCAGCACTGATAGGTTTCACAGACTACCACGGGTGAAAAAAAAACCATTCTGAATTTTTGTCAGAAATTGTTGCTAACACAAGAGTTAAGCTTCTTACAACACTTGAGTTGGTAAAATAAAAAGGATTGTATTTCATGAGGGATATAAGAGACTAAGTTCTATGGTCCCTATGTGTAGAGAACTAAACTGGGAGTTAGGCATCTTTGAAAATCTCACTTCTTTAGGCGCCTGTTTGCTCTGGGCAGTGGGTCCTAGAGACATCCATGTTGGAAATAGCATAAAAACTGCCAAGGTCTTTTTGATGGTTTTCTCCTGAGCTTCTTTGAAGTGTTAGCCTCAAGCTCAAAGGGAATCTGAGTTTACCAATTTCGCATTTTGTCTGTAGAAAAATGAAATGGAACCTTCAGCTGCCTTGAAGAAACACTATTATGAGTTGATGAAAAATTTTCTGAGGGTCTGGATAGTATCAACAGTATAAAAAAACCCTCTAATTCTGTAGTTTTATAATCTAGTGCTGGTTTCTTTTCAGTATAAAGTGTTTACCATAAAACCTGAGGGCTTGTGAACACAGCAATAGAAATGCAGGCCCTGCTCCTGCCCACGTTGCTGGGCTGACAGCTCCAGATTGTCTCATATCTTCATTTCATTTAATTGCATTGTAGGGGTGCTGCAGGTTGCCAGTATTAACCAAAGGAGGTCTCAGCAGGATGGACTGGCCCTTGACAGGGGTAACGAGATGAACATGCTGAGCCATCCTCCATCTCTGGCACCCATGGGGGTTTCTGCGAGGGATCGCAGGTTCAAACGTTCTGTGTCGGTGGGGAGAGGAGGCCTGGGAGTTGGCCTGCTCTCCCCACGCGTTGCACATCGCCTGCCACACAGGCAGGGTTAGGCACACAGCCTGTCCCCGAAGGGCAGGGAGACTCCCCTAGGAACATGCCTGTGACTGGTCTTGTGTCCCCACAGTGACAGGAGCTGCTCTTCACCCTTTGCCTGGCAGAGGCCTTTCTTTGCCCTTCCCCATGAAATGGTAGCAAATAGGCCCATGCCTTGTCACCCAGGGCTTTAGAAGATCCTGATGCAATTACCTCAAGAATACTGCAGTTTGGCTCATAATGTGGCAACTTGGGAGTTCCACCTAGGAAAAGTAAATGGCAATAAAGATACCCCTGTAGCACACTGCAGCCCCACAGGCAGAGAGTGTGGAGACGTGGTGAAGTTTTGCCTCTTGAACACGTGAAAGCCGCCTGTGGTGGCTATGCTGGGGCTTCAAAACTTGTCTTCTCCAGGGACAGCCATGATATTTAAAAGATAGTTCAAAGTCAATTGGCAGCTGTGTGGTGGTAGCCAGGAGGGGTAGCTGCAGCTCACAGCTAGCGATGCATGCTTCTGTGCATTAAGCCAGCATTCCCAGTCACATTTCAATTCCCTGGGGCAGCAAGCCAGGCTGGCTGGTGTGTTCCAGGTGCACCTGATGCCAGTCCACCTTTGGTTTTGGTGATGGCTGGTGGGAGAAGGGAGGGGAACCAGTAGTAAACTCTATTCTCTATGTCATTATATTTCTAATGTTGGTGTTCTTGTCTTTATGTCTATGCATTCTTTAGCTATGAGGATAACAGACCCTTCATCAAGTAAGAATGACCTGAATGGCTGATAAATTTCATTTATCAGTGTGGTCTCATGAACCAGCTGTCAGATCAATATTGAAAAATCATTAAAGCTTCTGTTATTCGCTTTTGAGGCAGAAGAGCAAACTGTGCAGGAAAATGGTCAGGCATACAGCTAAGGTGCAGAGTAAATGTGCTGCATGTGTATTGCCAACCAATTGTCACCTTATTTGCTTAATATTCTTTAATTGGATGTTACTTGAATTCAAGGTGAAAGTCCCTAAGTTAATCCTGTGTAGTACAGACTTGTTTTACCAATAGCAGCCTCTGGTCCACTGTGCTCTTTCACTGGGATTGCTTTATGGTAATATAAATACAGAAGCAAATTTTGAGAAAGGTGCATGGGTGCTATTCCCGATGATTCCCTTTCTAGTTAATGGGAGTAGTGCAAGCAAATCTGTGTGCATTGGTGCATTGGAGACTCCTTACTCATTGGAGTACCTCCTAATTGTCCCTAATTGTAAACCACTGATTTTCAAATGCACCAACAAATGGATATTTTTGTTTCTTTATTGCAATAAAATTCCAGTACAGGAAAGAAAAACCATGAAAAAGAAGTAGCAAGTCTGTACAAAGAGCAAGATAAAAACCTCAAGCTGCACCAAAAAAAAAAACCCCAAACCTATGAAGAAAGCCAAAAATGCCTGGAAATTACATACCTTAGGGCATCTGCGCTCTTTCTCCTGCAACCAAAAAAGTAATGTGCAGTAGCACAAAATAGAAGCAAACCAACTTTGCAATAGACTTTCAGTTTGTTCTTCTGGTGAAGAGTCCTTTGTGTTCATTCTTTCAGCACCATTCCCATGTTCTCTTTCATCGCTTGGTTCTGTTTTTTTCTGCGGATACGGGATGGAGCTATTCATAGTGATCTCCACGTCCTCTTTATCACCGGCTCTTGTTTTCTGAAGCACAACACCGTAATGCGTGCAGTTTGCACTGCTGGGGGTCCTCTAACCCACAGATTCCTTTCCATCACTGTAGGTAGCATATCTTCACTAAATAACTGTTTCATTCCTGCACACCTCTGCAGCCAAAGGCTCTTTAATCAGATTCAAGAATGGGCTGTGCTTCAGAGCAGAATACTTTTGTGATATCCAGGGAATCATTTTTAAAAGACTCTGCAAGTGCAGGAAGCTTTTATCCTGGGATGAGCAAAGAAGAGGAAGGAAAAAAAAAAGGGGGGGGATTTCCACATAATTTTTCTTCTTTTTGATGAAAAAGAAAATTATTTGTATTTTATTAATTGGTATGCAATTAGGACAATAGCGTACTCTCACTGATGGTGGAATCTTGGGGAGAAAAATACCCCAAGCGACTAAAGCTGTAGACTTTATCTAGTGGCTACCTTTCTGAAGGATTGTGAGAATGTCTTTTCAATTTGCATCACACTAAATATTTATTAGTGGGATTGACTGGAAATGCTTCAAAGGAGCTGTTCTGGTCTGCTGGATACATAATAGTGATTTTTAAAGAACTGTCTTAATAAGCAGTTACCTTAGGGAGCTCTTCTGGTCATGTGGTAAAATAAAACATATTTTATAAACTTCAGTGGAAGACTTAATGCTGCATTTTCATTCTAATACCTAAAGAAAAAAAAACAAAACAAAACAAACAACAGAAGACATGAATACAGCATTAGTATGCTTTTCTTTGTGACAAACCCTGCTAAAAGGAAAAGGATTCAAGGCTGTAGCTGCCATGGCATCTCTGTAGCAGAGATTGTCTGTCTGACCTCTGCAGGACTGATTTGTCCCCCCAAGTTGCTGCTGCTTCATCTTTCTCCCCCTTGCTCCATGCTCTGCTTAGCAGATGGAAGCCCAAACATTCCAAACACAGGTCACGTTTCTACAAGGCTGAAGTGGCTTGGAAACATAGGTAGATCTTTGTCCCTGTGAGCCCTTCTGCAGCATCCCAGGGGGCTTTGGGCAGACAAGGAAGCAGAGGTGCTGGCTGACTGCAGTCTTGTCTGTTTTGGGGTGTAGAAGGGCTAAACAGTGAGGAAGGGGTACAAAGACTGGATATCAATGCCTTCATTTTTATGATGTTACACCTAATGATAGCAGGGGCTGACAGAAGAAAATCAAAGCCTTCAGGTAAAGAGCAAACAGATATTCAAGGTACTGCTTGCTTCCCAGCTAGAAGTTGACTCCCTCTGCTGTGCAGCAGCAATTCCTTTAAAGTTGTAGGTAACACATCATGTGAAAACTAGGGAGATGGCTAGGAGCAGGACAGAGTTCCTATACTGCTTCTCACACTTCATATATTGTCCTGGTATTTGAGAAGGTAGTTTAGGAGATGACTAAATGTTATTTAGCAGGGTAACATGGAATACTTCTCCTGCCATCCCAGCAGAGCTTCCAGCTTTCCTGAAAAAACCCAAAAAACCTAACATGCAGCAGTCATCCCATGTCCCCAGCTCTGTTGTCCAGGCAGAAAGTCAGTGGGAGAAAGCAAGCAAAAGCTGTCTGCTTACCCGTATTTGTTGGAACATTTGGGGCCAAGCAGTGACTGCGCCTCTACTCCCACTGCCCTCCTGAGGTGGAGCAAGTGATAATCTTAGTTTTGCAGCCCATGTGAAGAAGGATTACCCCTCCTTTTCTCTGGGCAGAAGCGTGGCAGCAGTTACCGCGTTAGCAAATGTAGTGTGTGAGTGCCTGTACGAGTGTACACACTTCCCCTCATCGTAGGGTGGAAGAAGTGTGAAGCAGCATTGCAAAGAACATCCTTGTGTGGAGTGAATCTGGCAGGCAGGGAACGCTTGCCCACCTGCCTGTAGCTGTTTATCTGGCTTACAGGCATATGGGAGACTAGCTAAAATGCGGCAATACATGTGTCTTGGTGTTAAGTGTAAATAAAGAAGCTAATCCAGCTGGCAGTCCTGTGAAACCAGTGGACACTAAAAAAAAGTGACAATCAGAGTTGTTGTTTCATTTGGTTTATTTTCTTTTCCTTCATTTGCAGAAATAACATCTACATGTCATTTACATGCACACTGCTTTTACATATTTAAAAAGAAAGGAGACATTGTGGTTTCAAATGTGCTTTGGTTATGATAAATTTCTGTGCTCGTAACACTTCCATTTCCTTATATTTCCTTGAGCTTGAAGATTTGTAAACTGCATCCAGCTTGAAGACAAAAGCTCCCTGTGATTTATTTTTATATGCTGTTTTCTTTTTGCTAAAACCAGGGGCAAAGTCTTCCTGCCTGTAGACACATGCCTTCTTTTGTGTAGGTGAAAAACCAATCCCTTTCTTTTTTGTTTGTTTGTTTCTCCTAACAGGTCCTGGGTTATAGGTGCAATAGCCCTACTCTGCCTATTAGGACTGACCTGGGCATTTGGACTCATGTATATTAATGAAAGCACAGTCATCATGGCGTATCTCTTCACCATATTCAATTCTCTGCAGGGAATGTTTATATTCATTTTCCATTGTGTCCTCCAGAAAAAGGTAAGACGGATGGTTCCCAGCAGCAAGAGAGGTGGTAACGAGGTGTTTTGTTGCCTAACAACCACAGCGTAGCATTGTCTCTGTGCCCTGAATTTGTATCACACATATTATCTCTGTGCACCTAATAAGGGTGGTATTTAGACTGGAAACAGCAAGATGCTGGGAAATGAGGTTCTAACAAGGATATGTGGCAGTGACATTTCAGGAGCCAGGGCCCTGGCAACAGATGTGTCAGAGGCAAGGGAAAAGGCAGCTGTCAGTTTGCAGGGCTCGGTAACAGGGCTTTGCCTGCTCTCAGCCAGATTCTCCTTCCCTGTATGCCAGTGTGAGAGGGGAGAGAATCCACAAGCATCCAGAAAGTGCTCACGTGGCTCAGTGCTCACAGCAAAACGGAGCCTTACATCCTCATTTGCAGTCCCTGCAGGAAATCACCCCTTTCCGTGGCAGCGTATGTGGGTTGATGGGATGTAATAGGGGCTGCTTCCCCTGCTTTTTTTGAGGACTGAAGGACCTGCTCTCTGCAGCGGTTCATTAGCCTTTGTATTGCTTGGGTCTGATATGGTGTTTTGGAAATCTTCCTCAAAGCAAGCACAGCAAGTGCTTCTTGGTGGAAATTGAAGTATGCCCCAATTAACATTTGCAAGATAACAGTAGAGTAACTTAGATAAACTCTAGGGGAAAAAAACCCCAACAGAATAAAAGCTCTGTGTTTATGTAGATCAAATTTACAGCCTCTGACAATCAGTAGTAAGTATTTTTAAGAACCTTTTTGTTCTCTACTTAAATTCAGTATTTCAGAGCTCTCCAATTATGTGCATGTCTGCTGATAATTATGTACATCTTAGTTTCAAAGGGCAGTTTAGTGAACCAATATAAACATAGGGAAGAGTTTATGTGGATACACTGTCCCAGTTTCTCAGGGTAATAACCGGTATCTTTCAGCAAAATGGCTTATTGAGGAAGGTCAGGTCCATGTTGAGATCTGTCCTCCATCTGAGAGCCACGGGCTTGCTCCTCTGTTACTCACATTTTGCTGTACAGGGAAAGGAGATCCAGCCCATGAAAACATAATCAAAATTCATCATAATAAGTGAGCTCTGCAAGAGATGCCTCTGGAAGGATCTGCAGAGCTGTGTGAAAATGTCATTCTTGGAAACAAAGGAAGACTTTTGGGGTTAAGACTTTTGTCCTTGTCGTTGCATCTCAAATTTGTCCATCTTAAGAAGCTTAAAAGCTTTATCTAGAATTGCCTGCTTATGATCCCAAGCCTTTCAGCAAGAGTGTTTCCAGGCAAGATGACAGTAAGAGTGTAGGAAGCATCACCATTGCTTATTAAACCTGCAGATGCCTCTCTGATGAGGAGTTTGAATTTCTGCACCATTCTCACTGGTACTTTTTCTCACCTCCAATGCACCCCGCAAAGGGTCAGTCCCTAACCCAGCATCCCTGCACAGCTCTGCAGCCTCCTTGGCTCATGGGGTTCTCAGTCGGCATGACAGAACCATTCTCTTTTCTGTCATAAGCCAATTTACACCCTTAAACCATCACTAATAGCTGTGGAATTGTTCCTGATTTACGGCTGCACAGAGGGAAGGAGAATGCAGCTGGTACCTTGCTGTGGGGTGGATGCACCTCTCTGACCTAAGAGCTGAGGGAGGTATTATTTAAGAGGAGAAAAAAAATCCTTTCCTTTCCTATCTATCATGGCCTAGAAAATCAGCAAAATGCTGCAGAGAGGCAAGCAGTGGGTGGCTAATTAAAGCAATTGAATTATTTTCTCTCAGCAAAGGATTGATTAGGCACTCGAGCATATTGGGCACTTGTGGTATGTGTTTGTCTCAAGCGCTTAAGGAAGAGCCTAATGAAAAAGCTGTAATTTGCTATTTAAACAGTTGTTTCACAGAGTTGTGAAATGCTCATAGAGAGTTTGGCAAAATGTTACAGCTATCTGTGTGCTTCAAGGAATTTCAACTGGTGTTTTGGACATGCATGGTGGTTTTGGGGCTTTTTTGTGTCAATGGATAACATGACCCTCTTTTGGCTCTTTAGTAGAGTCTGCTCACCTTCAGCCCTGTCCCATCTGGTTTCTGGGTGTTGCTGCCCACAAAAAGCCACACCTGAAGCTTGGTGGAAGGTTAGATCCTGTCCTGGCACAAGTCAGCGTAGTTCCCCTGAAGCAAAGGAGGTGGCACGAATTTGACTGCAATGCCCATTTAAAACATGACTGGCTTGCTGTGGAAAAGCAGGCTCCAGCCATCCCTGAGCATCGGGAATATAATCTCTAATGCTGCTGGTTCTACAGTTTCCTCAAACTTCAATTTGACTGCAAGAAACATTTTTTTTAATAAAAAAATCAATAGCTTTCATATGTTTCTCTTGGAATTCTTTTTTCTTAGTCCCCTGCCAGAAGCAATAACTTTTAGTACCTTGATGAGCCAATATGCTAGTTTATATCAAATCTACAGCGATATTAATTTTCAGTCATAAATAGTGTACCTGCACTTTCTCCCATGCTCCTTTGATGTGCCTCAGAGGATGCTGTAACCGGCTGGTGTCAACGAGCAGCTCTGCTGCAGGGGAGCAGTCTCTTGTGACATCCCAGACCATGAGCTCAGCTGCAAGGGGTACTAGACTTCTTTCCCACACACTGCAGCAGATCTTGTTTTAACAAAACACTGAGGAAAAATAAGGGGCTGTGTTGAAAATAGAAGGCAGTAGGCTGGAGGAGGAGCTGCCTGCTAACTCTTTCCTTGGCTAGGTACGTAAGGAGTATGGAAAATGCCTGCGCACACATTGCTGTAGTGGGAAAAGTACAGAGAGTTCTATCGGCTCAGGAAAAACCTCGGGGTCAAGGACACCTGGAAGATATTCCACAGGCTCACAGGTAAGCCACTCTTCTTGTCTGTGTCCCAATGCCATGCCAAGACCCTTCTCAGCTATTCTGGGAGGAAAGCTCCTCTTGGAACCAAAGGAGCTGCCTTAGGCCTCTCCCCAGTACACCTGCAGAGATTTCCCTCACTTCCAGACCTGAACTCAACACAGTGGCTTCCCTTGACATGTGATGGCAATTAATGCCTCTCCAAGAGCCTTCTAAATAGTTCTGTTGGGAATAAAATGCCCAAACTTGCCTTCCAGAGGCAGGGGTTTGTCGTCACCTGAGGTGTCCTGCCTGCTCTCCATGGGAAGCAGGAGGTGGGAGCATTTTGTCAGCTACGCTACATTCCAGTACATCCTTTAATCATGAGATGAAGGTTGTCAGTATTAACACGTACAGGAATGATGCTATAAGCTCCCAAGTTTTTTCTTGTAAAAAAAATTAAAGGCTACAAGTGTCTTGTAATAGCCTTCCCAGTAAATGCTTGCTTTCTGACATTCAGTGGTTTGGTCTGTTCCATGCCTCACACAATTTGCCTTAGCTTATAAACCTCTTACGAGAAGCCATTGGGGTCAGACTATCTTACTAAGCTACTAGTTTTGTTACCTTTGGTCACCTGAAAATTCAGGTTTTGTGTAGTTTGTGCACTTAGCAGTTTTGAAGCTAACTTGTATGTAGAGATGCAGATTTATGGACGAAGAGTTCATATAAAATGAAGAAGCTTATTTCTTACTCAATAGAAACTAACCACAAATTTATTCAGCATTAGTAATGGAAGTAATTATACATGACAGTTCCACTATTAAATTATAAAAGACATGCAGCGAGTAACAGCTTATAACTTTCCAGGAAAACCTAATTTGCAATTTATGTCTTGGAGCAAATCATTATTTATTTGCAGTGGTTTCCAAGATGTCATCCAAAAGCTCCACTTTGGTGTTTTCATAGGTTTGGTAGCTCTGCAGAGCAAATAAAAGCAACAGAATATAGAACGTCGCTCCAGTAGGCAATCACATCTCAATAATGTCCAATACTCACAATATTCAGCAACATTTAGGTGGCTGATTGGAAAGCCTCTGGTGTTACATAACTTAGCTGCTGTGCTGGTGCCCTCCTCTCCAGAAAGAGCTGACTTTAATGGTCCCTCCCTCTTGCCAGTCCCAGCACAAGAGAACAATCCCTTTTGAGGGTGAACTGAGTCTTCTGGCATCAGTCCCCTTGTGGCAGGTGAGGTTTGAGGCACCAAGGAAGATTACTTTGCCTGCAGAAGCTTGTCCTTGGAAGGATGGAAATTCCTGAGACCCACTGTAGCCAGGAGAAACCTCACAGAGGTGATGGAGAATAGATGGAGATCAGTCTGAGTTGTTGAAAACATCTGGCTCCTAACTCTAAGTAGAGAAGATGATGAGGAAGAAAGCCTGTAAGATCCCTTTATTCTCTGAGAAACACATAGACAACAGAATAATTAATCTACAGTGGATCATGTCAGAGAAATACAATAAACTAAATGTCCAGGTGAAAAATAATTACTGTAAAAGGGCATGGGCCTCATGTCACACGGTACTTCCATTTATAGAGGGCTAATGCATGATTAGGAGATGCTGTTATTCCATGGTTAATGAGTAATCTAGGACTTTTCAGCTGGGACCACATGATTAAGCCTCAGTAGATCTCGCATGGCTAAAATCCCACTATGGAAACCACTGGATTTTTGGTACTTGTGAAAAACACGGTCTGTCACAGTGGGAAAGGCTTCCCAGTCCCCCAGACCACCTAGAACCACTTTCACACAGCCAAGGAAAACGTCCATCAGAGTCTCAGACGTGAGGTGAGGGAGAGTTTTCCTGGGACACCTGGGTTCTCCAGTCATTTTCATGCACGGATAGTGGTGGAGCTGCTCACAAGATGCATTTTGGCTGATATTTTGATATTTTGCAAGGTCTAGTTAGGGAGGAGTGACACAGTGATGTAAATGCCACAGAGGCAGATACTTCAGCATATTTGAGGAACAAACAGAAGGCCAACATATTCAGGACACTTTTGCCAATAGCAGAAGCTATACCACAGATGGCAAAACCATCACAGATTTTTCAGTATGGGAACAGAAGTCATTCATTTGTGGGGAATTTTTTGCTCAAATAGCTATAGAAAACTTCTGTTCATTCAGGGACACCAAGATTCAAATCAAGTCTTCTGTTACGCTTCACAAAAAATAAGAAACAAGTTGTCTGAGTGCTGGAAGCACATGTGCTTCTGTATGTGAGTTATTTTTCCATTATTTGGTGCTGTATTGGCAAACCTGTGACTGGCATGGGGTCTGGGTTTCTCTCATGCACAATTTTGTTGTTTTTTTTTTTAATTAAGACGTAAGTGATTCAATTATACACTTTTTCACGCTAGACATTTGCGTTACGCAGTTAGTCTGGCAGGGTCTGGCATGCACGAGGCAGGTTACACCAGAACAGCACTGCTTGCTTACAGCTGGCTAGAAACAAGTCTCATCCTGAGCTAGACATGCAAGTAGCCATCTTTAGTGAGGCAGAAAGAATCCTCTCTAGAGCTGCTAAAGATTCATTGCCTGCTGTGCTTCAATCCCTCTTCAGAGCCGGATTCGTAGGATGTGGAATGACACAGTTCGAAAGCAGTCCGAGTCTTCCTTTATTACTGGAGATATAAACAGTTCAGCTTCACTCAACAGAGGTAATTATAAACTATTTTTCATATCTCTAACTCTTCTGATGGCTTTAAGGAGTCTGAAATGTGTTACCTCTTTCCCCCCTGCCTTTTTCTCCTCACCTCGAATGTCACTGGACCCTCTTCTACCACACAAGAAATGTTACAGTGATAAATGGGAGGAAGTTTTATGGTGGTTGTTGCCCTCTTTTTCTTTTCTTTCTTTATTTCTACACGTGCATTTTCAAGAATTGTCATTTCTGGAAGGAAGTTATAAAAAGCGAAAGAGAGAAATGAAATTAAGTTGAAATCTCCCCTTTCCCTCAGAAAACTGCTAGTGCCAGAAGCTGCTGACGTGTCAGGCCTCGTTGCTGACAGTGAAAATGGGCCATTACAGCACAGTACAGCCTGTGTTAAGCATCACAGGAGTCCTGATTGTCCTGCATATGTAGCAATACTGTCATCTTTACAGAAGCAAAAGTGAACAGCAGAACATAGACGTAAGGAAAAACTGTGCTTGGAACAAAATTGTCTGTGTTGGTGTTAATATACCTAGTTTGAAGAACTGACTGATGTGAACTTTATAGACATCTGCGGAGGAAAGGCTATCAGAAATGTATATGCCAAACAAAATGTGGTGTCTGGCACAAGAGGAAATATGAACAGCTTTTTTAAACCAAGTGTTTTTCAGGGAGTTGCAGGAAAGTGATGTTAATGGAATACCAGAAAAAGAGCCTCAGAGATTGCTTCCTTTCTCTTCCAGTACAGCTACTTTATGAATTAACCTTGAGCAGCAGATGCCAGACTCGGTTTTGTGTTATCTGTCCAGTTGATGCTGGAATTAAGAAGGATTAGAATTGGGATTACTGGGCCCAGCTGTTCTCTCATGATGATGAAAATCAAACGTATTTCCAGACCTGATGGTTGGTCTGCAAAGCTCCACTGAGAATTGAGTTGGGACTTTGGTTCCTATTCAGTCTTTATTCTCTCAGAATTCCCACTGATTTTTGGGTGAGTTTTGCCTGAGGATAGGCTTGAGGGATTTTGACTGTGCTGTTAGTAAAATATTGACTGCTGAGTGCCAGGGGAACTAGGGGTATATGATTCTGTTCTCTGAACATTATACACACTGCCCAAATCAGTGCAAAGGGGAAGGCAGTGTAGTTAACATGGAGCTGTACTCACTGGTCTTTTTTGTGCCAGGATGTTTTCCCTCTGCAGTGAAGATTCATTAATAAAGTTCACTATAAGATTCCATTGCTGCAAATGCCTGATTTATTCACATACGTTGCCCTCACATCTCTCTCTATCTCTGCATTAAAGACTGCAGAGCAGCAGCCAGGCTTCTCTGGGTCTAACATAGGGGGGGAATTGGTTGTCACACAAAGGTTCCAGCAAGAGCCACTGTTTCCCTCAGCCATCCACTGCTCCATCTCAGTGGCAAACCAAAATGTGTTATGCATGAAATGTTTGCTCCTTTAGTTAGCACAGAAGTTGAACTCACTCTCTGATGCAGCTGAGGCTACCAAGGGATGTATTTTGGCAAACAGGATCCTCTGGGCTTGTCAGCAAAAGAAAGGTGTCTCTCCTTTTTCGGTTGTACGTTCTTTTCTGTGCAAAGAGGGAAGTATGACTGCCAGTTGGGACAAGTGAAGAGGTTTCAAGTGGACAGTCTTCATCCTAGTGCGGTGAGAGCCTGTTACTAGATGTGCCTGTTATTTAAAGGTCAGTTGGGAAATGAACTGCCAGGGGAAGCATCTTCAAAGCACATTTCATCCAGCCATTTTCCTTGTGTAACACGGGATGAGATGAATCACCTGAAGGGCAAGAATCTTTCTACTGACTACAGAAGCAGCCTGATAAGTGGAAGGGAAGCCCTTTAGGTGGGACACTGAAGTGACTTGAGTAAGTTTTACAATTATATGGAGTCACCCTCCCTCTTTTTAACACAGGCAGGCACAGTATTTTTTGTTGTTGGGTTTTGGTTTGTTTTTTCTGGTAAACAGAAGTATTTGCAAAGTGGAGGTTAAAAACATTTCTATGGGAGATAGCATTTCCAAAGCTAGCAGTTCCATATGGTCAGTTCTATATGGAAATACACCTGACATCTACAGTAATCCCAGCTGCACAAGGCTCCAGTATTTCTCCTTTATCCTGTTTATTTCAGCTGAAAAGCAACATTTGTGGTCTTAGGGCTCTCCACAGAGCAAACACTCCAGAGAGCTGCAGCCTGAACAGAGCAGTGGGGCAATATGTTTTTCACAGTTCCTGTCTTACTCTTAATATTTAAATGTATATCCAAAGGAGCTGTTACATTAATGTTTTATTTACAAGTGTGCTATTAAGGCTCAGAGGATTCAAGTGTGAGCCTTGAACTGTGTGGTCAGTACATACTTTCCCTGACTGAGGATGATACAACAGGCTCCCATTCCTGTTCAAAACTCCCATTCCAGCCTTCCCAGCCTAGACACCTGTTGCACAAAATTATCTGTATTATCCCAGGTTAAACATTCTCTGTGTGCTGGCATGTTACCCAGAGCCTTCAGAGAGCAATCTGTGTTCTAAAACAGGAAGAAAGTGATCCTTTGTCCCCAGAATTGTCCTAGCATCCAGGTCCTGGAGCTTAACTCCACTCCTTGTCCAGCACTGAGTTGGGCCAGCACTGAGTTGGGCCAGCACTGAGTTTCAGTGTTTTCTGCTGGGGGAGCAGAAAGCAGTGAGACATCCTCCAACTGGGGTACTATCTCATTCAAACCTGGTTTTTCCCTCATATCATTAACCATATTCACAGCCTCCTGCCACATGATGACATCCCAGGCAAGACTGCTCTAGCTATCCATATTTCCTGTATGATGACCAGCATTTCTGTATGACATCTCACTTCTTCTTCCATCATGAACCTCCTGGGCGTCAGTCTGAAATAAGGTGTCTGTGTTAGTGCATCCCTCTTTTAGACATACAGCTATGTCTTTTTCTGATTTAGCAGATAACACACTGCTTATGGCTCTTTTCAGCCTCATATTCTCTTTTATTTACTATTTCCCCCTCCCCCTGCCAAAGCACCATAATGTTACTTTTCTTCTCATTTATCACACCAGGAATTTCAGGCGTAACCCCAAACTTGCCTGATATAATGTGTTCTGTAGTGAGAACTTTACAAACTCTATCATAAGGCATACAAAACTATTTCAGATATTTCCTGAAGGTAGCATCTAATTATTGATTAATAAAAAGTATGTCTGGCTTTGTTTCCCCTTGCTGCTTATTATGACTTAGTAGTGGTGTGGATTCAGGGTTGTTATACCACTGAAATCAGGAGGAAGGGAAGAGAAACTGGCTGTGGATTTCCTTTTTTAGTCTAATGAAGAGCATGCCTGTCCATCCCATGGTCATGGTCTCAGCTTGAGGATCCAGGGGGATTCCTGCTCCTTGCACTCCCACTGCAACTTCATCCAATTTTTCACACCCTGGGTCTGGCTGCATACTTCTGCCACCTATTTCACATCCAACCTGGGCTCTACATTTCTTCTCCTAGTGCTGAAAACTTCAGAGGTGTAAAAGCTGAACCAAGCTGATTACCTCATAAGTAGGAAAAAGAGGTTTCCCTTTGCCAGCAGTGTGTTTGGTGTGTGATCTTAATGCAGGCACTTGGATGCAGTGCTGAAAAAGTAGTACAAAAGGGATGCATGTAGGATGGCACCAACTGCTGAAGCTTAGTACTTTGAAGGCTGAAAAGTGGAATGTATGAAGGAAAAGCAACAGAGTTTGCCTGAGCTTCGGGTACATCCAGTTGGCCACCTCAGGATTGTGAGGGACGGGTCTCTTTGCACTTTTGGAGTGTTCATGTCGAAAAGCTCTGGGACAGCTCAGCCAGCCTTGCAAACAAGCAGTCATAGCACGAAACAGCAATGTGACACCAGCCTATTTTTATCCATGTCTTAGGTGAGAGGCAATACAGTAATTACTGTCTCTCTCTAGATGGGAGACAAGTGGGAGAGGAAAAAAATCATCATGAGCTATACAGTACTTTGTTACCCTTCAGATTTTCAGGCTGGGGGGAGGGAGGTGGTGGTATTATGTGTGTGATTTTTTTTTTTTTCAGAGGAAAAGTGGGAGTTATCTGTTAAAGAAAGGACTGTTCCTTGTTTTGGTGAGGCTTGAGAGCAGCAGAGACAAAGGACTTCATCACTGGTACAAGGCAGTGCTTTGTTATAGGAGAATGCTTGTATGGAGTTGTGTGTATCAATTCAAGTTAGCACACAGTAGTTCTTCCCTCTGCAGAGAAATAAAGGGGCTAGGGGTAAAGCCACCAGATTTCACAGAGAATAGAAAGTGCTCCAGGAGTCTATTGTGTTGGGTCAAGTGCTGTTCTCCTGCTGTAAGGCTCTGAGTCTTGGCTTACAAACTAGACAGCAAGTTAAATAGTTTATCCCAATAGCAGTCCTTCTATAAAAACAGGAGTATGTGCACCTCTTGTCATCTGGCTGTATGCATATATGCTTTATGTCCACCCACCCCCAAAGCACTGCTCACCATCCCCACCACCCTCATGTGTGGAGGTCTCCTGGAGGGACATCTTGGTGGTTTGCATTGCTGCTCCACTTGTCTGAAAGAAAAGAAACAGCAGGGAGCTGCAAGAGCAGAGCTGTTTCATGAGAGAGAACATCTGGGAGATGAGGGGGAGTCAAGCACAATCCAAACCCTCACTGATGGTTCATTGTGCCACAGGGGCTTAAGCCAGGAGGCAGAGCCCTGGACAAGGTGAGGGTATGAACCTGGTGCAGGGTCCAGCCCAGACCACCAGGAGATACTGGCAGAGACAGGGCTGGAAACTGAGCTACAGCCCAGGTCCAAGATCCAGCCAGGAGACAGACACAAGGCTAGGACTGCATGCACAGGGCCAAGCAGGGCTGTGGGTCCCTGGTGTGTCTCACTGAGATCACTGAGGGTTATGGGGGTCATAAGGGCCTCAAAAGTTGTTGCAGATTGGAGCTCAGGACCCCTGGCAGCTCTTGCTGAAGGATGGTAAGTCTTAAATACAAATTCATCCATGTGGTCTTAAGGGTCCATTCATGTGGTAGCAGGCCCTTGCCAGCAAACCCTATCAGAGTCACCACAAAGCCCTCAGATCCCCAGTGTTGGCACAACAGATATTATCCCTGACTAGGAAAGCCGTGTTCATTCCCTGTTTGCTCCCATGCAAATGGGCTGAAATGGGAAATGGAAATGAGGGTATTGTTTGTCCCTGCCCCTTGCTTTTTCTTCTCAAATGCCTAAATGCCATTGCATGTTTCCTCTTCTGGGTAGCGTTCCAGAATAAATACTTGATTTCCTTTTGCTTTATTATTTTTCCCCTGCGTTTTTATATCAACCACAAAGACTTAATCTGAAACACACACAGGAAAAAGGGAAATTATTGCTACTGTTTTCAGAGGTAATCAGTTTAATGTCAAATTCATGTGGATTTCTTCATAATGAACAGAACAAATTGAGCTCAAATTCAAACAGTGGGAATCTGAGTCAGAGAGGAAAATTAAAATGAAGAACATTAATATCCTGATTTCTAACCCAACTGAGACCTGATTGTTTCCTAAATGAAATCTCCCATCAAATTCCTTCCACCCACCCAAAAATATAATTAAGCTGTGATTTCCAGGCTGAAATCGTATCTGGACTGTGAACTCAGCAGGGACAACTGTGTGTGTTGCGGAATTATTTTCAGGTGGATATATTTTCTTGCATTTTTAGGAAGCAGTTATTTAGAAAACACCAGCAGGTTAAATTCTTCCTTTGGACTTCCTTTGGACTGTCACTCCAGAATACAGGAGGTATAGGTTAGCACTCAGACAGTGCAATGAGTCAGCTTTGGGTCACTCTCCCCAGATCTGCCCTCTCTGCTGAGAGATGAGGGCTGCTGGATGTGTCTCAGTGTTGCAAGATCAAGAAGTTCCAGTTTAGCTGTTTGCAGGGGTGGTGGGTGCCATGGTGTGGACATAACTGGGCAATAGAGCAGTGAAAAGTGGTTAGAATTTGGTGTGGTAAAAAGCACAGGCAAGCAGGGGAGGAGGGGAAAATAAAAAGGGAGAAAAGAAAGGAGCAGAAATGGATTCCCCAGGGATCTCAAACCCCTTCCATGGTACATTTCACAGTGCAATAGCTTCTCATTACAAGCCATTTGCCAATGCTGACCCTTTGCTGCCTAGACAAAGCAGAGAGAGGGTGGAAATTTGGACAGTGGAAGTGCTGCTGTTGTCACTCATCAGCCTTTCTCAAGATGCTTGTTTGCTCCTTGATGGATTAATGTGACCGGCGTGACAGAGAGATTTCTGCTAAATTTATGTTGCATATAAAACAAATAGCAAGCAGCCAAGCTCTGGCAGAGGTGGAAGTGCCTCTGCTCATCTTGATAGGATATTCAGAAGACACCACCAAATGATCAATCACTGTCTGTCTAAACACTTCTTACCTGCTCTAACACCTATGACTTTTCTTGTGGCTTAAAGACATTAGAGACTAAATACTTCCTCTGTTTGTTGTCTTCTTACAGTTGGCAGCAAACAATGCCCCAGTTTCTCCTGTTAAGTCAGTCTGCTTTCATGTCATGTCTTTCAGAGAGATCATTTTAGGGTGTGGGGACCTGCTCTTTTTGAATTAGTGAGTTGTGGCTATATGAACATTCATGTTGGCAGCAGTGTTAATGGTCACTTTTTTCCTATTATTTCTTGTTCCTGTTGTGTTTCTGGGGTAAGCAGGTTCAGTGCAGAGGACTCACAGGATGTCCAAGGTGCCCACAGTTGCTCTCCTTGTTCATGAATGCATCTGTAGATGCCTAGAAGGAGCTCAACAAAATATTTATGGATATAAAAATACACATTATTCTTGGTTTCTGAGCACTTTACAGCTCAAAGACAACTGGACTAAAGAAAAGTGTCTGTCTTCTGCAGACACTTTGGTCTTGTGAGTACCATCACTGGGCAGCTTGATATGTGGTGTAGAGCAAGAGGCGTGTCTGTTCAAATATGAACACGCCCTGGAAGATGCTTTAAAAGCTTTGAGCTCTGTTTTCAGTGATGCTCAGGGTTTGATGGATGTAAATGCAGAGGAATTATCAAAGCTGAACCTGGGATGGCCCTTGGCAGGGACAGCAGCTTCAGTGACCATTCAGAGACCATCATCTGTCAACGTGCAGATCTCACTTCTTCATTGTCATTGCTTCAAATCTAAAACACAGCCCTTTCGCCCCGAACCTGTCCCTTTGTGCCGAGTGCTGAGAAGTGTCAGTGCCTAACATGTCTGTGCTGACCATTGCTGGATTGGCAGGGACAAGGTGCTGCATGAACCTGAGGGATGCAGCAGTCCTTGCCCTTGAGCATCATCCTTCACACTGCAAAGCTCTCAGTCCTGGGAAAGATATTCTTTGTTTCAAGGGGTCCATCAGTCCTGGAGCCTGGAGGCCTCTGGTTTAGGCACAAACAGACACCAGTGCTAGTCTCTTCCCCCTCTAGAATATGATTAGAAGTTCAGTTTCTATTCTTTTTAAGTCCAGGCTGCTACTTGAGAAGGGGATTTCTGGAGGTGTTTAAGTGTCCCCTAGCTGTTTGGTGGAAATGAAGGGATAAGAAGAATCTAATCTAATCCAGAGGGAGCCTGTGGGCTGTTTTCTAGCATCTCATCCAGCCACAGCTGCTCGAGTGCTGCAACTCCTGCTCCTCACTGGGCAGATTGGTGTTCAAGGGTGCTCACTGTCCCAGCACCCTGGGTGCTTGTATTAGTGCTCACAACTCCAGGGAGAGCCTCCAAAAAAAAAAAAAAAAAAAAAAAAAAAAAAAAAAAAAAAAAAAAAAAAAAAAAAAAAAAAAAAAAAAAAAAAAAAAAAAAAAAAAAAAAAAAAAAAAAAAAAAAAAAAAAAAAAAAAAAAAAAAAAAAAAAAAAAAAAAAAAAAAGCATAGTTAATTTATATCAGGACTTTAAAACTTCCATTTTACCCAGTGTAAGAGGCTGTTCCTTTACCTCCCCATCTTCCCACCACTGGCATTTTCCTAATGAAGCTCCTTGGTTTCATCCGCCGTGCCCTTCTGCTTCTTCTGTTCCCTGTGGTAACTCTTACAGACACACTTATCCTCCCCTGACCCCATGGATAGCCCTTCCTGAGGCCCATTGCCCAGATGGAGGGCGTATTTGGAGGAGTAGTCCACATGCCATTGCACCAGTTCAGTCACAAGGGATTGCTGTTTCTAAGCCAAAAATCTCTGTTGCAACCCTGTTAAGCAACTGTTGGTTTGGCTAAATGTCAGCAAGTGGCCTCAAAATGACCCATCCTGATAATCACATATGAAGTGGAGACAAATTCCAGGTAGGTGACAGCAGAGGAATATTTTCTCTTTGTAAGGGAAAGTCATCAGCCTTTTGGACTAGGAAATTGCTTCTGGTGGTTTTTATCTTTTCCCACCCCTGTTTTTCAATCGGCTGTACATTTTATGCTAGAAAAATTATGATTTTCTGCATCAAGGATCAAAACTTAGGGAGTTTAACTCCTATTTCTGCCTATGTGCAAAATTAATCCCATTGTTGATATTCTCCCCGTTTATTTTGCCTCTCTGCTGCCTGGGACTGAGTTAGCTGAGATTTGTTGCAGTGATTTCAGTGAGTGACATGACATTCTTCCTTTGGGAGATATTATGAACTGGCTTTGATTTTAGGATTGACAGCCATATAATTGGAAGTTCAGTCATTAGGTGGATCAGCTTTAAAGAGGAAAAGTAAGGGCAAGGCAATTTCTGAAATCAGAGCAGGCTTTGGGGAGTATTAGATCTGGCAGAGTACTGCTGCAGAGCAGTCTTAATATGATGACTGTGAAGGAGGAAGGAAGAAAGCATAGCTGCTTTTATAGATTCCTATAAGCATTGTCCAATTTTCACCACAGGCAGGGCTCTCTGCACATCTTGGGTAAGGCCTCAGGTTTAGTGAGAAATAATTGTAAACAGGAATAATTAGGGATAATGGATGTTTGTATAGTTGAGATACAGTGTGGTATAAACCCTTGGAAGGGGTCGTGGTGGTATAAAGAAATGTCCCATCCTGGGACAATGTTTCTGCTCCAGGCAGTGAAAAAGTAATTAGTGAGTGAGCAAATATTTATAAATTGATGTGGACTAGCTGTGTGTTTTGAACATGGCCTGCAGATTATAATCCGGCAGAGGTTTGTCATCTGAAATCATTGCCGAAGGAAGAACGTGGAAAAAAAAGGGGCAAAGAAATACTTTCACTCCCCTGTCTCTGCATAAAAACACGGGATGTTTCATTTGGCAGAAGATGGCCCAGAGCTTAACAACCTCATTTGCTGAAACTCCATTTCACTGCAGTCAGTATTAATAGCTTCACAATGAATAGATTAGATGCTGCAAGTGACAACAAACCTATTTGAGAGAAATTTAATAGGGAAGTTTACAGAAGTTTATTAACTGAATCCTGTTGGCTATTATAAGAACACAGCTCGATAAATCTAACTGTCAGAGCATTCGTTGGAAGGAACTCAGAAAAATGCTGAAAATACCTGTTGTCCTCCAGCAAATATGTGTGATTTTGCTTTTCATAATTGCATTTATTGTTGGAACAAACTGTGAACACATGGAAGACCAGGATTCTTTAAATACTTGAAAACTCTTACCTGTAGAAAAGGATACTGTGGAATGCTGGTAAGGAAAGTCTCAAAGAACACTAGAGCTTTGACTCCTACAAACCTACTTTTGTTTCCCTGGGAGCAAAGTGGAGTAAGTTAATACTAAGTGAAGTATAAAACCAGCCAGAATTTACAAACTGAAATCAGTGCAGAGAGGCTATTCCAGTGACATTCAAGTCTGAGTTATTTACTACATTTAGGGTAAGGCAGCATGTGTTGTGGGGTTGTTTTAATGGGCACTTAAGGAGAGATTGAGCTCTTACCACATCGTTTGTGTCCAGGCTAAACCATGTACCCTGATAGCTGAGGAACTGCACTACCTTCAGGGAATGGTCCATGTTCTTCCTGGCTGTCACTTGTCTCTGCAGGGTAGTCTGAAGTCGAGAACATGATGTGCAAGAAGCTGATCTGGTTCATGGTGGTTGTGAACCACGAGATAAGTTGAGTGCTTCAGGAGTCAGAGCAGGCAGCCCCTTACCTTGCAGAAGGGGAGATGTGTTGTTGGCAAAATAGGGAGGAAACAGGACTGAGACTGAAAACACAGCAGTACATATATTTTCTTCTGAAACAAACAAAAAGAGCCCAAGAAAATCTACATTTTGGAATTGCTGGGTCAGAGGCAATGAAACATTTTGTTATGACTCAGATGTGCTTTTTCTAAACTATTTGTTTCTACTCTAGTAAAAAGTTGACATAATATGAAAAAGGCAAAGCCAGCTTTCATACAAGTCACTCTTTTGGAACAAAAAGTGAAAGCATTTAATTTGGAAAACACTGATTTCTTAGGGACATTTTTAAGAATTCACTAGTTCATCCAGTTAAATTTGTAAGCTGGTCCATTCTCCTTTCTCAGCAAAGCTGCTCTTCTGTCACATCTGCTGGGTGTTGGGGAAATCTCTCCATCCCCTGCTAAAATGCACGTAGCCAACATAGAGCTGATTTTGGTACACAGTTGAGAAGACCAGGAGTCAGAGAAGACAGTGGTGGTGTTACCTGTGCAGACAGATGATCCCAGTTAAAAGCAGTGCTGCTCAAACCCTTTCAGCCAGGCAGAGCCATGGTGAGTGACAGTATCATTCAGAAAATCTGTAGTAGCAGTTGAATCCATTTCCTTTCCAGCTGGGTAGGCCATGCAGATGATTCAAGGTAACCTCAGTGTCTTTGTGTGGCTTTGTCAGCCAGCTGCCCACAAGAAATTTTTTTGAATTTTGTTCCTGAGTGATGCAGTCTAGAGTCTGGCAACATGTGCTTGTCATCACAATTTTCATCCTTTCAGTGAGTGAATAAACCATACTTGTGTTTAACAAGATACAGTTTTCCCATGCAGTCATTACACATATCTCTTCCAAAAAATTATTGCTACATTCAGTGTTGTTGTGCATCAAGGACATCAATTTCTACCTTAGAAAGGAAAGAAAAAGGTACCATTTGGTTGCATACTGTCATTAGAATAATACCTACTTTCATAGGCACAGAAAGCAGCTAACTGTAGCTATCTGAATCCTTTGTGTCTGGTTACAGTGATGTTAAAAATTGTGGGATTTTCGTTTTCTTTGTCCTGGTTGGTTTTCCTAACAGTTTTTCTCAGTTTGCAAGTCAAAAGTGCAGCCCTCCAGATCTCTCCTGAGCACAGGCCATGGCTTCTTCCAGCCTTTTAAACCCAGTAAGGCTAGATCTGTGGTGCTTGAATCATGAGGATCACTGACGCTGTGAGAGGGGCAGGAGCATCTGTGTTACCCAGCGAATACTTGCCTTCTGAAAGACCATCATTTCTTTCTCCTTGTGATTACAGCCTGTAAATCCTTCACTTGAGGAAATCCAGTGTCAGGAAGACTTGAACTGAGCACTGGCCTTTCCAGAGACCCGAATTTGAATGTAATTTTGGATATTAGGGCTGACCCGGTAGCTGTGTTTTGCTCTGAACTTTGTTGAATACCAGTGGAAACAAGGAGACTTGGGACTCTAGTTGTACCAGTGTGGTTGCAGGGAATGTTTTTGTAGAGGTGTGAGTTCTGCTGTTAAATGTTTGTTGGTTGTGATGGTCTCATCGTGCTGTAAAAGGTGAACCTGTGCGTTTGAACCCATCTTTTTTCCAGCCCCAAATTCGTGCTCCCACACGTGCACAGCATGATAGGGGTTTGGAAACAGAATGCATTTGCTTTCAGTTGGGTACCTTTGACTAGCAGAACTGAAGGTGATTCAGCACAGCTGGGTAGAAGGCAGTTCCCCTGACTAAATAAAGAATGGTGGCTGTGTGCTGGGCTTA
>NW_008240042.1:5670474-5682601 GCF_000691975.1 Corvus brachyrhynchos
GTAGGAAAGCAAGGATGATACAGAGCTGTGGGGTTTGCTGGGAGAGCTCTGCGTTGCACCACAGATGCTGAGAGCCGAGGATCCAGCAGCAAGTGAATAAATAAAAGTAAGTGATGATAACTGGTGCCTGCTGAGGATATTAGGCACATTGCCAGCACTGGGCCAGACAGCTGCCAAGGGTCCCATCCCAAGAGTGCTCTGCCAGGAGGAGATTCCAGGTGGTTGACAGGCACTTGCAGCCCTGATCTTTCTGTTTTTTGGGCCCCTGGACATGCACTGACCTTTGTAATTGCAGCCCCAGTGATGCACACCCAGACACAGGACTGCAGAATAATGCTCTCTGCTTTTCCCCATGGTGTTTTGGGAGTGTATGCTGCTATGATCCCGTGCTTACTTTATTGGGGTTTTGTTGGCTTTCTATTACCAAGGCCATTTTCATGCAGATGAGGTGATAGTTCCATAGTCTACCTGCTCCTTCTGCTCCTGCCTCATCTGCAGACCTAATCTGCTCTTCCTAATAGTCCTGTTGGTTGCTATAGCAATGATAAAGTGGTATGAAAAAGCCAGAATGATACTTAAATGCATGGCTGGTGTTACAGTTTTCTTTCTTTCTTCTGGGAAAGAGAAACCAAATAATGAGGGTTTGGATTTTTTGGGGGTTTTTTTGGTATATTACTGTTTTATCAAAAGCTTTAACTGTAGGCTTCTTGGAGCCTGGATGCAAACCTCTCTCAACACCCTTTTAGGCTGGGAATTTTGCAACTCAAGAGCAGTTAGTGAGAAACAAGAGCCCAAATTTATGAATATTGGGTACTTTTCATTTTGCATTTAAGATGGCAAAGTTGCATTTATTGTGGCATGTAGAGAGTGTGAAGTTTGCCATGACGGGAACCTGCTGCAGAGTGCATAGGGCCCAGTTGGGTCTCTATAAGTATTGAAAGATATAGCAGAGGGTTTGTTTTGGATTTGCACCAGGAGACTTACTCAGCACTGGAGTATTGAAAGTGGCATTTTGAATAGTAAATTAAAAAATCTTAATGTAATCAGGGGAGAGGAAGGCAGAAGATGGAGTATTTTTGCTCAGCTCCTGCATACAGGAATGGGTGGCTATAGTACCACCCCTGTCTTTTACGCACCCAAGAGCAAAAATTATTTACTTATTCTGTATTTTCAACTTTTTTTGCAAGTTTGTAGTCAGAATCATGGAACTGTGTTAAAAGTTGGCTGAAAGAGGTATATTTGTGTGAATTCAGCTCATTCCAGAGCCCACCATGCTGGCAAATGCAGGCAAGCAAAACCTACATTTAAGTGCTGACACAAGTTGATCCCTTCTTTCTTGTTGCAGCCTGAGAGCATCCCGCATGCAAAACATGCCCATCCATGGTGGGATCAGCTTGTTCTTGCCTGCTGGGGTTCGCTAGACAAGATCAGGCCATGGATATATTGAGTGAGATGCTCTTTCTGGCAGCTGGCATTTAAAGACACCTCAAGCTAAAGTGCTGAAAAGCCCACCGTGGGTATATTTTTCATACCAATTCTCATAGGGACTGAATTGGAGATTGGGTTAAATCTCAAATGGGAGGATTATATCACTTCTGAGTTTATGGCTAGCATTAACTCTGGACATTCTCATTACCTATATAAAAGTGAGTCCCTTTTTGAATCTTTTATGGCCTGCCTTGATTAAAAGTGGAATGAAAGCAGAAACAATTTTAATGGACTTAGTGCTTACTGGTATAAAACCAGTGCAAGAAGAGAAGTGGTTCCTACAGTCCCTCATCCCAGATGTATGTGAGATTGAGAGAAAACATACTACCAGAAAGAAAGAATTGACTCATTTACCTATTAGTTACATTCAAGGTTACTTAGTTAAGCGTTCATATAATGTTTTCTTACAGGAGACAGCTTTGTTTCCTTATTTTCAAACACAGCAGCTCATCTTGCTTTCCATCAGCATAAACAAAAACATCAGGTGAGAGAAAACAAGTCTTTTTTTTCCAGCTGCATGTGTCGAGGAGCCTCCCTGGCATGCAGCCCCCATACAACGCTGCCTTCTACTTTGTCCTGTGCTCAAAAGACCGATTAAGTGATCTGCTGATGCCATACGCCTGGGGCTGGGAAGTGCTGGGGGATGATGGGGGAGAGGCAAGAAACAGTCTGCTCTCTCCTCTACCTACACAGACACAGGGAAATGCCATCCCAGGCCTGCATACAAGCACAGCAGGAGGCAGCTTCCACCTAGCCTGAGGTTTGGCCAGGTTTTGCCTTTCTGTAAATACTTAGTAGATGTGCGCTTTCAGAGAACTCCCTGTAAAGGGGATTTGTACTAGCCAGAGACCCTCAGGGCTTATATATCCTCAGCAGCTCCATCCAGAGAAAGAGATTGTACCCAGTGCCCCACATGCCTTCCAAAGACAGCCTTCCCCTTGGCACGGGGCCACCTCCACACCTCAGAGAGGCAAATGGGGTCACCATGCCTCAGACACTGGTAAAAATATTCCTGAAAGGGTTACTGGTTTTGAGGATTGGCTTTTTAGTTACTTCTTTGGGTTGAGGCTGTTGGATGTTGGTGACAGCCAGGTCACCTGAGCCCTCTGACAGTCCTGTCCTAACTAGTTCTAGTTGCCCTACCAGTGACTTACTTTCCTGGTCTTAAGAGTTTAGTCCTGGCAGTTAAAAACCATGGTCATCCTTCCTGCTCTAGACCTCCGTGGGAATGGCCCTGAAGGGCAAGTTTTTTAATTCGGTCATGTCTCTGGAGAATAGAAGAGGTTCACAGCAAGGGCTTAAGGGTTTTTCATCCTGTAGGTCAGCTAAAAGGTAGGGGGAGACTTTGCTTCCTGGGTTGATGCCTGCAAATTGAAATAGTAGGTAGGTCTTGGTAACCAAAACCAAAGAGCAAAGGACAACTGCTGGCTGAGTGCTTGGAAAGAGCAGCAAAGAGGTGTGGGAGTGGGGAAACAAGGTGTTTGTGGGGCACGCAGAGAGCCTTGAGACATGCACTTCGTGGCCCCTCTCATTCCTGGTAGAAATGCCTGACAGAGCTGTAGTGCTCTCACCTTCCAAGATGGATTCAGGTGGTTGTGGATGTTCTTGACGATGGTATCAGAGAAGTAGTTGAAGTGAAACTTGCCCTCTTAGACATGAGAAACAGCTGCTGTCTGAGAAATGCTGAGAGCCTTCGGCGAGGCTGCTTTCTCCATCCTTTCTCTTTAATTCTGCTTTTTTGATTTAGATGTGTTGTGAGGGACTGGTAAAAGAGATCCTAGGACATAGTGGGAGTTGAATGTGCTGTTGTCTGTTAGTCATTATATATATATATATTTTTTTTTTATTCATTTGGCACTTTCCGGAGAGTTTTTCCCCCCACATTGTGTAGGCTGCTATCTTCCTTTCTTTCTTTGTAGCAAGCATGTGGGCGCAGCCTTGCTTACACTCCGAGCAACTGGGGAACCACCATAAATGTAGCTTATCTGCTTTCTGATACATTTTCTTTTGCGTTGGTTTGGATTTGTGCATCGTCAGTAACATCTGTTCTGCTTTAGTGGCATACAGTTTTCCAAGTCTAATTAGCTGGCTGCTTGTAATCAGGACTATTTCAACTGTTGTCATTCTGAATGTTCTTTTTCCCTTTTTTTTAATACCACATTTGCCTGATTGACCTTTTTTGTTGTTTTTTTTCTCTGTCTTTCTATTGGGCTGCTCCAGGAGCCATGGCTAATCATCTTATAACCAATGCTCTGCTTCGTCCTCATGGCACTAACAACCCTTATAATACATTGCTCGGGGAATCGGCGGTCTATAACAACCCTTCTGTCAGCATGTACAACGCACAAGGTGTGCTGGAGTTTCTCTCTAATTTTTCTAGTGAGAATTCCATTTTCTGTGGCTTATTTTGGCCCATTTCTTTCTTTTTTTTTTTCTTCCTTTTTCTTTTTCTCTCCCCACACACACACACTTTTTTTTTTGGAACTGGGCACAAAAAAAAGATCCCCTCCCCTTCCTTTCATTTCAATGCATCTTTCCATCTACCAGATGCTATTTTTCCATGAGCGATCAAATTCACTTTGAAAGACTCTTGTCAGTTTTACTCAAAGCATTCATAGTGTTTTGATTTTGACTTTTTTTATTCAGTCTCCTTGCTTTTGTATTGTTTTGGTCTTGTGTGTGTGTGTGTGTGTGTTTTGTCGGACGCATCCATTCCTCTCTTTGTTGTCAACACATTTCCTTGTTAAACCATTCATTTCAGAAACAGGAACAACTCTGAAGGTAAGTGAAGCTAAACTGGCCTTTGCCACCAAAGCTGCTTGCATTTGAAATGGCCTAGAGAAATGTGGTCAGCAGTGCACTGGTTTGCACAGGGTGTAAAATGCAAAATAAAACAAAACTGCCCTTGATCTCTAAGAAAAATAACAGCTGAAGCAAGAAGTGAAGGCCAGGTCCAAAGAGCAGAGCTGAGATAAGAAATGTTTTGCCGTTTGCATTTATACATTTTGTATGTGCTACTAGGGAAAAAAAATAATAGAAAAAAGGTGTAGTAAATCTAGATAATCTTTGATATCCTTCTTTTGGCAACAGAAAATAGGCAGAGTCAGTTGTATCTAATGGAGTATCTAATGGAGGTTTCTGCTGTGGAAATCACTCTCTTGTCACCTACACGTTTGTCTCTGCTCTGGCTTCTGTGGGAAGGGACAGTGTTTGCAAGCTGATGTCCTGATACTTCCATGAGGGAGAGGCAGATGTGTTTAAGTAGGGCCTGAGGAGGAGATGGGGAGTGTGGAGCTCTCACAGCTCCTGTCTCTTGGTGGCTCCATCCTCCTCTGCCACTTCCATGGGATTTTTTTTTTCTTTTGTTCTTACTTGTAAGGCGGCTGAATAGTTGCAGAGTAACTCTGCGTTCCAGCACAAGTGTGCCAGCACTCTGTCAGCTCTCCACTCTCAATGAAGGCATCACTTCCCAGTAAAGGATTTCCAAGAGAGGGAAAATAATGATGGTAATAATGCAAGCAGGAAAGCCCCCTTTGTACTCTATGGCAGTATGTTGTTTCGGACAGAAATAGATGTTGAACTGTATCAGTAGGGTATTTGCATTCAAAGCACAAGGAAAGCACACGTGTTTCTGACCTTTTTGCTGTTTATTAATTTCCTAAACTATGCTAACTTTGTGCAATAAATTTGCTTCCAAGAATGCTTTTTTAAAAAGGGGCTACTGTTAAACATGTAATGCTCTGAATTTTAAGAATTTCAGTGTACTGCACATGTTGAAATGAGCTTTGATGTTCTGACTAGTTTGTTGCATGATAACATTGAAGTGTTGGAGACTTCTAAATCAAATGGCAACAGGTGATGCTGGGTCAGCATTTGCCTTAATAGGAGCCCTGATGTTCAGGTCTAGGTGCCTCAAATGAACCCAGGTGATTTGGGCAGAAATGTGTGTTACATGTATTTTAATAATTGTGTGTTCTTCAAATTTTTAATACTAGAATCTGATACAGTTACCTGAGCTAACAAAATGTTATTCCACAGAAACAGCATAATTTTTTTACAAGTGCTATTCTGTTCAACACAGTCAGATGAGTAACAGAAACCTATCCAGGCTTCATCCATGGGAGGTGAAGAAAGAGAGCGGGACCAATACTGGTCTCATTTAAACTCCTGGAGCTTTGCCATTGACTTCAGAGGGAGCAGAACCCATCCTTTTCAGGAGGCTGCAAGTTAATTAATGACCATTAAACTGGTATAGGTATTAGTTTTCAAACTGGTTAGGTCCCTGGACAATTACAAACTGTAAATATTAGGAGATCCCATGGCAGAAATAAAGAGTAGCAAAACCAACCAGGCCTGGTGGTCTTTGTGGCCCTGTGGGGTTTTCAGGAGCTGCACCAGCAGGAAAGCTAAAGCCAGGATAGTGCATTGTAAAAGTAGATGCTGTCATCATCTCTGGGTGTGCCTTGGCTGTGGTTGGCATGCAGTGAGGCATTGTTAGCTAACACCATCCAGCTAACTCATTCCACATCACTAAGGATATGATTTTTTTTGCACCTTCATATACTACTTCTGATGATGGCTGTGGATGGGGCAGGACACCCTAAGGAACAAGGGACTAATCTGGTCCACCCATTTCTTTTTCCCTCCCCAGTCAGGTGTTTTAAAATACCTCTGCTTAAGCCAAATCTGTGGCAGAGAATCATCAGGGGCAGGAAGTCCTTAAAATTACCCTTGGAAAGAGGTGGGGAATCAGACCCTAAAAGGCCAAAATCCCATGTCCAAGTGGCATAAGCAATTCCTGATAGGACACAGAGTGTAGAGGAAGGAGGCAGTGGTAGGTGAGGGGCTGAGTGCTCACTGCCATTGGAAGCTGACAGTGGCTCAGTCTCTCCAACGCAGGAAAACATCCTAACACCTTTTGTCAGAACTAATTTTGAGAAAAGGTGTTAACAAGCATTAATGACCATTAACAAGCTCTAGTTAAAATCCAGCGTGCCACACACCACTGAGGAGTGGGGGAAGCTGAGCGTTATCACTGCCTCTTCATCTTATTCTCTGACTCTTCTTGTTTTAAGCCTTTCTTAACAGCTTCATTTAGCAATGCCATTATTCAAACTACTATTCCTCTTACTTTTTTTTTTTTTGCCAAGTCCATGTAGTTTGCCATATGTTTGGTTAAAGTAAAAAGCAGACTTACCAAAGTTTGTAAAATGCCAGCAGCCCCATGATGAGCAAAGTCATACTCTTACAAAGCACTGTTACAAAAGATGGACGGCAAAACATTTTTAGCAAGGAAACAGATTTCAGTTTCAACTGCCGGGGTTATTATAACTAACAGTAAGTAAAGCCATTCATTTTAAGACCTTGGAAGTGACAATGACAGTGCCTGTCTTTTCAAGCATGACCGTTACCGGCTTTAGACTTTTCTTAAATTTCCTGGCATTATTTCTTCATTTGTGTTGCACGCTGAACATTTTATAATGGCATTGGAAAACAGTTTAAATGTGATAATTTTTTAAATAAAAATGTAGACTACTGAATATTGCGCGTAAAATATTTTTTTTCTGTCTAAAATGTCAATATTTTTAACCTGAAATAAACCTTGTAACAAATTCATGTATTCTGGGCAGTGGAAATTATTTCCGTTAACTCTCTTTTCTGCATATCATCAATTTGCTTTTTACTCATGTTTCTCCTACTGTCGCTGTAAGCTTACTTGTTGTTTTTTCTTTCCTTTTCTTCATGCTGTCGTTTAGAGCCCTACAGAGAGACAAGTATGGGAGTAAAGCTAAACATTGCATATCAAATGTAATTTTTTTTAGTTCACTTTTATTGCATCACATATAGATGATGTAGTTAATAAAGGAAATTAATCTCACAGTTTTGAAATCGAAAGACTATGAATATACATATGTATATATATGTGTATGCGTGTGTATGTATGTGTGTATATATATATGTATGTGTGCATATATATATAGATGAGATTAGATTCTGCTTTCTTTATTTCTCGTTTTTGTGGTATCGTTTACCCAGCATAGTTTCTCATTTAGTTGTGTATGCTTTTTTTCATTTTTTTAAACTTCACGTTTTTATTTGCGAGGCCATGACATTTTTATACAGCGGGTTCCATTGCAGCCCCCCCTCTGTTCTCACCGGCAATGCCTCCCATTTTATTTCTGCACCAAACCCCAGATCTATGCATTGGCAGCAGGAGCACAGTGCTCAGTGCCTCAATGCATACGTTACTCAGCGTAACCATCAAACAGATGCTGTTGTACCTGTCACCCATTACATATGGCCCTCCCCCAAAAATGATCACTTTCCATTTCTCCCCAAGCATCGTGACTTGGTTGGAGACCTTTCACCGTGAAAATCAACGGCTTTGCTCTATGTCTGTGATGGCTAGTTGATTTTTTGGCATAGCTCCCTCGTTTGCTGGGGAACCCAGGATACAGCAGCACCCTGTAAGCTTCAGAATCCTAAAAGGTGACCGACACATTTGGGGCATTTCACTCAAAAGCAAGAAGAAGCCTTCAGTAGCGCTTTCCAGTCCTTGACATACAACAACTACTCCATCGCAGATATAGACTGAATCCTGTATTTTCAGAAGGTACACATGCCATGTCCTAGGCATGGTATGAGCAACTGTTCATCTGAAATTGTCAGTTTAATGGCTTCTCTGATCCACTGTGCCTTGCTGGGAGTTGCTAGCCAGTTTTTGGCAATGCCTGAAGCCCTTAGCTGAGAGGTCGATAAGTTATTTCATGCATCCCCACACTGCTCTCCTTCCAAGGAGGCCAGTAATCCCAAAAAAGAAAGCATGGTGGCTTAACTGCTGGGCCTGATTTTCTTCTCCCTTGCCCACTCATGCTGGCATTGCTCTCAAAGCACTTCCCTGCCATCTCCTGCAGTGCTTTGGGAAAGAGCTGAGCTCCAGCCTTACATTGTCAGCATTGAGACACCTACGGAGATGCAATAAGCAGTTAGAGCAGGGCCACCCTGAGACCCTGTTACTCCTCTCAGGTTCCCACGAGCCCATTATACCATGGCAGTGATGGTACTTGCTGTACCCTCCACTGAACCCACTGCTTTAACTTTGCAGTGGAATAGGAGCTATTTTTAAAGGCTTCACAAGACCCCAGAACAGCTACCTCCAGCATCAGTTGTATTAGGAAATCCCCACCTGGCCAGTGTGGAGTAAATAATTTTGGTTTTGCCTTGCGGCAGAAGAGGTAGGGCATTTAGCCTTGTTCCAGAAAATCCTGGGCCAGGAAGCACTTTGTGCCTCCACCTTGCTAATCCCTGAATCCTGCCATTCAGTCCTTAAGTCTTTATTTATCCTGACAGCCTACCCAGCGAAAGGGGAAAGCAGACTTTTTTTCCTCTAGGAAGGATACACTCCCAAACAAAGTTTTGGTAGTGATTAGCATGAGCTGCAAATACTTCTCCCTCATCTGGGAGGAATTGCCCCCTTCCTCCAAAGCTCCTAGAGCCAGGGCAGTTGGGACCAGCCCAGGGTCATCTGCTTTTCAGCTCCCCCAGGGATACATAAAGCACAAGAGGTGTAGGAGAATGCTGGCCAGGAGAGGTTATCCTTTCAACTAGATGTTGCCAGATCAAGTCGCACACTTGACAGTGCTTTTCATTTTTTTTTGGTGGGAAGGCCTTGACCACCAGCTGGTTAGATGGAGCTGCGCCCTCCCATTTTGGCCGCAACGCTCTCCTTGCTGCCCAGCCCCAGCATCCGCGGCAGCCTAGGAAGGGGGTTGGAGTGTGCACGTCCCGCATGAGTGTCCTGTTTGTACAAGTCACCCTCTCTTGTGTAATGTTTTTCAGAGGGGCTTCTGAACAATGCCAGGGATACAAGTGTCACGGATACTCTACCACTGAATGGTAATCACGGCAACAGCTACAGCATCGCCAGCGGCGAGTACCTCAGCAACTGCGTGCAAATCCTTGACCGCGGGTACAACCACACGGAGAACGCCCTCGAGAAAAAGATCCTGAAGGAACTCACCTCCAACTACATCCCTTCCTACCTGAACAACCATGAGCGCTCCAGCGAGCAGAGCCGCAACTTGATGAACAAACTCGTCAACAGCGTGGGCGGTGGGAGTGAGGATGACGCCATCGTGCTGGATGACGCCACCTCCTTCACCCACGAGGAGAGCCTGGGCCTGGAGCTCATCCACGAGGAGTCGGATGCCCCACTGCTGCCTCCCCGGGTGTACTCGGCAGACAGCCACCAGCCCCACCTCTACAGTCGGCGCCGCATCCCGCAAGACAACAGCGAGAGCTTTTTCCCTTTGCTGACCAACGAGCACACGGACGAACTGCAGTCGCCCAACAGGGATTCTCTCTACACCAGTATGCCCGCGCTGGCTGGCATGCCCATGACAGAAAGCGTCACCGCCAGCACCCAGACCGATCCTCCACCAGCGAAAAGCGGCGGTGGCGATGCCGACGATGTTTACTACAAAAGCATGCCCAATCTTGGCTCCAGGAACCACGTCCATCAGCTACACACTTACTACCAGCTAGGTCGAGGCAGCAGCGACGGTTTTATAGTCCCACCAAACAAAGAGGGAACCTCCCCGGACGGCAATGCAAAAGGACCCGCTCACTTGGTCACTAGCCTATAGAAGATTCAGCAAAAATTAAGCAAAGAGACAACTAAAAGCCTCTCCATAATGCTCGGTTTACTGTTCTGAGTTAATCCAAACAGTGGTAAAATTGTGTGTACTCCTAAATCTTCATGCTGTTCAAAAGGAAATTCTCAGACTTTTTTTACTGGAATTTTTAGGCCGGCCCGGAGAGGACAGTAACTGCTGCCCCCCCTTATCTTCCCATCCTTCTTCCCTCCAGACAGACTTCATTATGTTAATGAAAGAGATAGATAACGGCACACTTCGTGGCCTTCTCAAGTTATGCCGTGTTTGTTTAAACAATCCTTGATGCTGTGTTGCTCTTAATACCGAGGACCTGATTTAAGAGGGAAAAAAAAATAATAAAAGGCCAAAAATGTGCATTTGAAGCTAGTAGCGATGACGCATCTAGGTGGGAGCGCTGCGTAAAACAAGCTAGCAAAACTCTTTCTTACCAATCCAGATTACATCATGGGTTATGGTCACTCACAACTTGGTTTCACTGCAGCGCCCTTCGCTGCGGGAGCAAACAAAATATAAACAAATTTAATGAGACGGAAGGGAATCCTAGAATCCTGTGCTAAAGGCATATTTTACATTTTGCTGTATTAACGGATGATAAAAACTAATGGCAGAAAAAAGAGAAGCAAACAATTTCTATGTAATGTACAGATACTAGCATTGCACATATAGTCTGCTTTCTGTTCCTCCAGAACTTGCGTCCCTGTTAATGTAGTGGAAAAAAAAATAAGAACTTTTTTCTGTTGTGCTGGTCTTGTAAGTTTGTCTACCAGTAGGAGCAAGGTTTTTCATAATCTTTCTTTTTTTTTTTTAGATTTTGTTTTGCCTCTTCCACTGCTCCTTCCCTCTGTCCCCTCCCCATCCCAGTTAAAAAAAACTCACTGGGCAAAAAAAAAAACCCCAAACATCACTTTCTAAGGACCATTTTTAGTAACACCATCACTGTTTCTTTTCAGCCAAGGCAGTCTTTTAATTTCCTCGCTGTATAACCTTTTTCAGCCGGCATGTTGCCAGCAGACCTTTTGGCAGACTAAAGCAGGGCAAACTTCCTCGTTGTCAGTGCACAACCGATCGTGACGATAATCCTGTGAAGCATCTCTGGCGAGCAGCCCCTCAGCCAGGCCCTCGGGTCACATCCAGGGACTGACGGGGTTTTATAGTCGTAGTGGGGGTTCTACAGGAGACGGCCATTTCCCTGGAGGAGCAAAGGGCCTTCTCGGCTCAGTCTGGTCCCCGGTTTAGGCACTTGTACTGCAGTGGTTAAGAAGAAAATAGATTGACGCGTAGTGAGCTAAAAAGTACTTTGCAGTGATTTTTAATAAAAAAAAAAGTCCTCTGTTCATTATTTTTCCTAACAGGAAATTTATTTATTTGACCAGATTTTTAAGTAACATAGGCTTTCTGGAGGTAAATTAGCAGCACGGAGTATGAATTCTTCTTCTTTTTCTCTTTTTTTTTTTTTTAATTTATGATCCATTTTGTACGGTCTCAACAGTTGAATGACCTCATTACTAATATTTGTTGTAAAAGTGAAGCTTGTTTGCCAACCAATAAACAACTGATCACGATTTAGAAGATACTGTATGTATGTACTGTACAATTAATCTCTCTTTTTTTGTCGTTCTTGTTCCTCTCTCCATTACTGTCTTCAGTATGAGTCTCCACTCCTTTGCGGCATGGGTGAGCAATGCCAAAGAAAGGAGGCCTAAGCTGAGAAATTTAAGCACAAAGGTTATGCAGCTACAGCTGACTAGAAATAGCAGGCTGATGGTACTTGTTTAGGGGCGAGAACAACACTGGTTGACATTTGTTGAAGGTGATTCTAGGTCTGTTTTGTGCCTACTGTATAAAGTGGCCAACGACACGCGGATGATTTGAGTATAGTGTTTCATGTGTCGTATCTTTTAATCATTGTAATGATTTCTTTTTTTTCCTTAATTTTATTCTTTTTTTTTTTTTTTTTTTTATTT
>NW_008240042.1:5682697-5711021 GCF_000691975.1 Corvus brachyrhynchos
TTTTTTTTTTTTTTTTTTAATCTGGGTTTTCTGAGATTAAAAACTGCTGGTAGCATGTCAAAGAGTAAAACAAGTCCCCGTTAGGCCTTCTTGGTCGTTGTTTGCTGTCTCTTTATTTTCTTGCTCCAGGCGTATGCCAAGCTCCATCACCATCCTTGGCCATGTCGTCCTTCCCGTTCACCTCTGCTGATGGCCTACTGGCACTTCACTGCTCTCCTCCAGCCTCCCCCTTTAAAATCCCTTGAGGGCAATCAGGAATACAGAAAGCCACAAAATAGACTGGAAAGGTTGACGGGGGAAATAACCACCTGTGGATATGATTAGTAATGAATTTTCTGCATGTGATTTTTCACAAAGCCCTCCCATTCCCTGGGCTTAGGGACTTGGTGCTGCCTCCATCTAAGCTGCACCTATCCAAGCCCTGTCATGCTGGGTAAAAGCCAAAAGATTTGTAACAGGTGGGTGAGGCACATGTTAGACAAGATATTCCCAGTGCTGGAGGATATATGCAGCAGCAGAGCAGTGGAGCAATTCCGCTCCATCCCAGGGTTGTTCTCACATTGCTGCTCAGTGCTTCTCAGCAGAGTCTCATTGGGGAAGAGAACCAGGGGTGGTGGTATTTGGTGGTATTCATAGCCTAAAAGAGTCTGGTTTGAGTCACCTGAGTCCTTCCTGCAGCCACTCTGGCCAGAAGATCTTGGGGAAGAAACTCCTTGTGGGACCAAGCACTGATCACGGCAGTGCTTCTTGCCGGGTCTAGGTTTCCACAAGGGAGCATTTCCTATTGGAATATTGGGGAATCACCTGACTTCACAGCAGAACAGCCACTGGCCAGCCAGGTCGTGCTCTTGCTCTTGATGCTGCCTTCCTGTTCCATTTTATTTTCCATACCAGCAGCGATGGAACTAGACAGTGCATGGTGGACCCACTCTTGCAGGCACAGCAGGCGTTTCACACCCATGTGGTCACAACAATCCATGTAGCAGCCCAAAAGAGGCTGCTGAGGCTTTATATAATTGAGGTACCTCTTATTTTGAAGAAAGTAAAAACTCTTTTACTATATAAGACTCAAAAAATAGTTTTTCAGGATATGGTGGAGTTGGGTTCATGAGGAGGGTGACATACACACTAGCAAATACCATCGTGGTAAAGTGGGAGGCAGGTGATCACCATAGCATTTACCAGTGTTCCTGAAACTCCCCAAGAACAAACCAGTGGATTTGCTATGGGGTGGTTTTGTCCTACTGAAAAATCTTTAACTTCCCTTACTACAAATGGTCGTTCTTCCCCAGCCTTTCTGTGTATTTCAGGTTTATCAGTGTGCAGGCTGGTTTTCCCCTCTTCTCCATCCCTTCTCTTTGCCAGCCTACCCATGCCTATTAGCGCTTTGATTGCAAAAAAATGTTGTTTATTTTCAAGCTGATTATTTCTGTCCCCAGGCTGTTCTGACATCACAGGATTCACTGTTGGTGCTTCTCGCAGCTTTGGAAACAGCTGAATCACAAAATAGAGAGAAAATACATTACTAATTTTATTAAGCCAAAAACCAGTTTAAGAGTGTAATGTAGTGGGCGGGGTTCATGGAGGGGAGCAGGACGCAGATTATTTACAGCATTCTTTTCCCCTTGAGAACAGATTTTGTTGTGTCAGTTGATTGTGGGCATGGTGATGGTTGGTGCTTTTTGATAAGTAGCTCTCTATATACAATTCTTATGTGAGTGGCAATGGTGTCTTCTGTGCAGACTGCAGCATGTGAAAATCAACTCACTGTTAAGTCCTCGGTGCCTACAATGCTCCTGGGGTATGAGGGAAAGCTACAAAACTTCTAAGGCATTTCTTAATGCTGAGCCAAGGCAAGAATGTGAGAAAATAGCTTGATGAAAAGGCAGTAGTGATTATGGTATTAAATCCATACTCATGCTTGGGGCACATAACTTTGTAGGCTGGGTTGAAGGGGATAATCAGCCCTGTACTCGAGGGATCTTTTCTAGGGCTCCATTTAACAAAACAAAGCAAAAAAAAAAAACCAAACCAGATTTGCCTTATAGGGAGATTAAAGCTTCATCATTCAACTGCAACAAGCATCCCACTTTCAGCTGAAAACAAACAAAATAAGAGGCAAACAGGTAGTGCTTGATCTGATGAGAACGTCAACTGACATACCCAGACCATTTGCTGAAACACAGGGCCACCTTTGAGAAGCGTGAGCTGCCAGGCAGCTGTGAGGTTTAGAGTGAGGACTGGAGTGAGGATTGCTAATGTTGAACTGTTGATTGAGTTGTTCTTTCAGAAGGCCTTTCTTGCAGGTGGGAAGAGGGGGATGGAGAAGTGCAAGGCTCCATTCTTTGCATTTTCCTGAAATTCATCTTAGGGTGCTTTACAAGTTATGAATCCCTTTTTTCACTCACTCCTAATTAGTGCAGGACTGGGTTATTTTTCCTGTGTAACACCATTGCAGACTACCCCATAAAGAGCTGACACATGAGTTTACTGCTTAAGGACACTGACTACAGCAGGCAATTCCTACCCATTTTCTGCAAGAGCCATAAGAGACTGTAAAATCTCCCTAAAACATGAAGGAGAAACACAAGGCAAAAGACATGCCAAGAAAGACCATGTAGGCTGGAGGGTTGCTGGGGATGGGGGTGTATCATCACAGCTTCGGAGGCACTGTGTAGGCAATATTACTTACCATGGTGCTGTTCATTTCTGCCTGTTGATTGCTTTTAATTCCTTGACACCTGTAGTTGTTAACCCATCTTTTTCCTTCCTCCCTGCCCCCAGGTAATAAGCAGTGAGATATCTCAGAGGGCCAGGGGAAACAGTAGTAATGGTGGGAGGCACTGAGCTCCTGGGGGTCCTTTTGTGTCTCTGCGTGTGTCCCTATTGTTTACATCCCCCTTCCCTGACCAGCTGGGCTCTCTGTCACACCCCCATGTGCTCTTGATCTCACTAGGTTATGAAGAATATAATACCCTGCAGAATTGCCTAGTCAACAGGGATAGAAAGATAGCTCATCTTATTAAAAACCTGTCTCAGGAAAGCCTAAGAGCATGGGCTTGGTCATCTGTCACACTCTGATCTCCTTTCTTTTAGAAAGAAAAGTATTTTATTTTTAGCTATTTGCTGCATTCAGCTAGACTTGATGCAAATTTTATTTAATTTTTTAGGGTTTAAATAGTCTGGGCTCACGAACATTATATAAATGTCATGTTGTTGCAGGCTCTCTGGTAAAGGCATGGAGGACATCCTACAGTGTAAAGCTGAAGCCAGATAAAATCTGTGATTAGTGCTTCCAGGGAAGGCAGTGAGGGATTGTTCAGTGGCTGTCCTCCGTGGGGCATTAGCAGTGCTGTCAGGGGAGGGCACTGGAGTACCCCAGGAGGCAGAAGCACTCCCCTTTCTGGACTGAGGGACATTTTGTTCGGCACAGGTAGCTGGCTTAGGGCCAGTTCTGCTCTTCCAAAAGCCTTGGCAAGCCCTGGGGATGCATGGATCATACACCAGATCATTTATCATCCCAGTTCAGAAGAGGCAGTCTGTTTAAAACTGAGATATTGAAACTAGCCAGGATAGCTTGGAAATCTTCCTTTTTTCAGATCAAAATAGCTTTTTACAGGTGCTTACTGTTTATTGTATTCAGTATGCCAGACAGATGGTGATAGTCTTCAGGAAAATACCAAGAACAAAAAAAAAAATCATCCTACGTATTTGCTATCTTTTTATTTCTTTACCCTCCACATATTTTCTTTTCTTATATTTCTACTCCTTAAATGCACTGTACACATGTAAAAACCCAAGCTAAAACCTCAATAAATAAACAAAAAACGTTGTTATACAGAGCAATTTTTATGTGTTGTAAGCAAATGCTTGGTATTTTAGCAGTGCTGCTTAAAACCCCAAACAGCAACTTTGAAGACACAAACATAGATGCTGCACAACCTCCTCATCTGGTGTGATGGGATTATTTGTACAGATGACCAAATATCTCCAACTGCCACTTATCATCAACTGCATCTTGTGTTACAACTTTGGAGAGGTTATTTCCAGCAGAAGGGATCTCAATGGGTATATTATGGCAATAATAAAACTGTTTTCAGCCTGTCTTCTCCCACTTCTCTTGGAGGCATCTCAGGCAGAGTTAAATTTAGGTCCCTGTGGCAGGAAAGCTCACTCCAGACATGAGCCCTGCAGCCTTTGTGTCCCACTGGCAGCAAAGGCTTCGCCTTTTAGCAGGCACGGGCCTGTGGTAATATCCACTGATAAATGGTTTTGGAGGAAGAATGTTGAAAACCAAGCGGTCAGCAAACTGGGTGGAGGATGTCTGGGTATTCCACTTGGGAAGCAGCAGCACTGCACCCCAAGCATCTCTGAGGACTTGGTTGCACAAAAGCTGCAGAGGGGGTGTGGGAAGATGGATTTTGAGTGGGGCGAATTGAAAGAAAAAGCCCCTAATTTGTGGCAAGGCTTTGTCCTTTGGCTGAAATATGCCAAAAAGAGTTTCTCAGGTGCTTTCTGTAGGCAGCTGGAGAGAAGTGCAAGGTCATAGGGAATTAGAACTTTGTGTGATGGGAGGCAGATTTGAAGCAAGCTAAAGCTTTACTGTGGCACTGTTGGGTGCCTGCTCTGGCCAGCCCCTGGTTTCCTCACCTAAAAGAATAAAAGAAAATAATAAAATAATAAGGTTTTATGGTTTGTCACAAAGCAGCCTTTTGGTCTGGTTTTTTTTTTTTTTTTTTTTGAGAGGATCCCTTCCTGATAAATAGAAGAAGATTTTTTCTCGATGCAAGCACCTCAGCTCTGCCCTTTGGTCACCTTCCACTCACACATCTCCTTGCTTGCTTATTCAAACTTAGAGATAAAAGGCCTCATTGCTTAAGCTGCTGTTGATATCAGCCAGGAAGAGTGCTACATATTAAATAGGTGGGATTTTTGATTTTCTTTATTCTTTATACACTGTGTACCCAGGCATTTTCTACTGCTGGCAGTTTGTGCTGCAATGCAGAGCAGCCCACCGAGCTAACAGCAGTGGAAATGAAAGGAGAAAATGCATCCCACTACTTAGGAAAAAAAGAAAAAAAAAGAGATGAGCAACAAGGAAAAGATGAAAGTCCCTCCTCCTCAGAAAAACCCCAAAAATCAGCCAAAATAGCCAAGCTGGGAGATGCCTGAAAAGTTGCTAGTTCTCCCCCACCACTTTTCCTGTGATAATATCTATGATGCTGTAGAGAGCAGCATATATTTGGGAGGGTGGGAAATAGGGTGAAATGATTTATGCTTAGAAAGTGGTTCCAGAATAACTCTTGATTCTTCTTGAATGTGATTAGCCTATCTTAAGATCTCCCTGAAACATTATTTATAAAAAAGCCTGCATGTGGTCACCCCAAAGTGCATGTGGCTGTGTCCTCCCAACGTGAGCTTGTAAAAGGAGGCGCTTTCCTCCCTGGGGCTGCACTGATTATAGAGGCAGCTGTAAAGCAGAGCACTCAGGATGTAAAGTGCCCTTCAGATAATGTCTGATATCAAAACAAATCTGTTTACTTTGCAGTCATTTATACTGAATATTTATTATTAAGGGGCAGGGGGGCACAACAGAAAGCGCAGTTTGCTCAGACAAACCCTGTTGGGTTGATACAAACTGGTGGCTGCAGCTCAGCCCTGTGATGTGCTAAATCCAGAGGAGCAAGGAGGCACCTCAGTGTCACTCCTTCTGTAGAGCATTGGGCAGCACTGGCTGATGCTGCTGTACAACAAACAACTGGCTCATGTGGGGCCGAAGCCAGGCAAAGCTGTAGCCCCAAATTCAGAAAAAAGGGTGGGAGGAGATTCCAGATAGCATGGTCACCCATAAATACATTCGCCTTCCCTGAGCAAGCCTTCATTTTCAAGGCAAGTCCAGGCATCCCATACTTTGTTTGGGGATAGAAATGATCTTGAAAATAGCTGGTGGTTGTTGCAGGGTCCTGCTCCAGGGATTTACCTGCTCTCCCCTTGTTTTTCACAGAAAGCGGAAGGACGCCCAAGCAGGAGCCAGTCTTCAGGCGAGTCACCATGGAGGACAGTGTCATCTAGTGCCTGGGGCCCCCGTGAGCCTGCCCCGGCAAGCCCGTGCCAGTGCACCGCCTCAGCTCCTCTGTGCCTCAGTTCACCCGTCCCTTACTTGGGATGGTGCAACAGGAGAGGCTGGAGAAACTAGTCTCGACCAAACCCTCAGCAAACCCTTGCACCCCCGAGGAGAGAACAGCCCGGCTGAGATTCCCGCTGCCCCGTGCATGGCAGCACCCTGGGAAGCGCCCTCGCCGCTTGGTCGCTCGTCTCTTTTTTTAAGATGAGCAGAACGGGTGAAAATTGTCTTTTGTAATAAGGAATTAGTTTCACCTGCTCCGAACATTGACTGTGCAACTTGGTAACACCTAAAGATGGCTGAGTGTGCTTAATCCACCATCCTGAGTCCTTGTCCATGCTCACAAGCTGGGCTCTGTAAAGGGGAACCTGCCGGATCCAGGTTGCTGTTGTAAATACAGACCTGTCAGTGCGAAGAGCCACCAAGGGAAGGACCAGGGGGACAGAGAAGTAGTCCTTACACCAGAAGAAGCTGAACGTGCCAGCAGAGTACTGTCAAGCGAAGCTGTTGCTTGTAAATAGGGACGGCGCATGTGTCCAGCAGCAGCTCCACTTGGCCAAAGCTTCTCGGGGGAAAGCTGCTCAGATTTTATTGTCTTGTGTAAATAGAGATATTTTTTTGGGAAAAAAAAAAAAAAAATGAGCCTTAGTATCTTGAAGATAGCGTTTCTCAATCAGCTCAGCTGGGGATGGATATATGGGAACCCATGGGGTCTGCCTGCTGGAGGCTGGCATGGGCTCTTGCAGCCAAGCTGTGCCATCATCACAGGTGCAGGAGGCACCTGAAGGAGGATGGACCTGTCCAGCAGAGGACTCGGCAAAGATTTCTCCCTAGTCCCTGTAAACAGGGTGAACTCACTGGTCCCATGGTCTCCGCTGGTGTAAATACTCAGCTACAGCCCACAGAGGACTTGGACTGCTTGCTGCAGTTGTGGGAGGTGGGAGGGTGGGAGGTGGGATGGGCAGAAATCATCAGAGGGATGCAAACCCCATCAGCGTGGTGATGCCCAGGCTTTTAGCAATAGTTAAAAAAAAAAAAAAAAGGAAAAAAGAAAAAAAAAAAAGAAACCCTGAAGGCTTATTAATGGTGTTGGGCCAACTGTTCGGCTGGGTAAATGGAGGCATGCCTAGACATGTTCTGTGTTCATGTCAGCCAGTGCCTGTCTGTGCAGTTCTCTGTCTGTGCAAACGTGTGCAAGGCTGTGTCTGGTTCGGGGGGCTGCCAACCAGTGCAGGTCCCCGTGTCTGTGTAGCTGTGTCTGTGAGAGAGGAGAGAAAATGGCTATGTGTGTTGTACTGCCCTTTATACGCCCAAACACATTTGAGGAGTCACAAGTAACGCTGCCAGGTCCGGCTTTATTCGCATGAGCGCGGAGTAGTGTCCGCACCTCTCCAGGGAATGAGGCTTGGCAGGCAGGGGGGTGGTGTTAGCCGAGTGAGAACCGATAAATCGCTGCTCTGCATTGAGTTGTCATCCTCTGTCCCCTGCCGTGGCACAATAGTGCCCATCTGCAAACACTGCCAGCACAACAGGGCTGCACTCGGGCACAGGCGCTGGCAGGATGGTACCTCCTGGAAGTTGGACCGGAGCTTTGGGGTTTCCCTTTCATCATTCACCACCCAAAGCTTCCTTATGCCTTATTTACTCTGAGTCCAACTGTTCGGATTCATACAGTGCAGGGAAATTAGGAAAAAAGAATGGAATTAGAAATCGAAATCAGAAAAAAGCCCATACTTGAGAAGAAAACAGGTATTTTTGAAAATTACCCCCAATAACTTTCTTTGGACATAGAAGTCTCTCTTCAGCTTAGCATTTTGCAGGAAAGCAGTGCCAAAGTGACGTGTCTTCCCCATGAAGAAGCCAGACAGCCTGAAACAACTGTTGCACGCATTTAGCATAGCGCTGGGGCCAAAGCCCCTTTACCTTTGCAAGGAATGGGCAGTGGGCAACCAACAGAAGTTGGAAGCTGCCTCAAATCCCTGAGGGGTGTGGGCATCTAGAGTGGTAATTTGCTTGCAGTGATCCAAGGTGAGCTGCAGGGGTAGACTTTTCCTCTTGAGTACTTGAATACCTCCTCTGTCATCCAGCTCTGTGTGGCTCTGTTACCATTAACACCTAACAACTGCCAGTGCCAAGTGATTTATATATTTTTTCAGGGCATTTGTTTATTTATCAAACCAGTGCACAGGAGGCACTGCGCTTTCATCTGCCACATGTGGACGCCTCTTCCTTTGCCCAGTTCTCCAGCCTTGTACAGTGTCCCCAGGCAAGGTGTCCATCATCTTGGGGAGGCTGTGGTTTCCTCCACAGTGAAGGCCTTTTATCCAGGGAGAAAAATAATGAAAAATATGAGCAACCCACCCTGTCTTTGTGCTGGAAATGTGCTGAAAGCCAGCCAGTGCATTAAGCAAAATAAATACCTCCAAAACATTTGGAAGTCCACAATCTTGGGGACGTGAGGGGACCATTCATATGGTTTCTAGAGCCTCAAAGGGCAATGCTAAATCCTGAGCCTGAAGTTTCCTGACCCTGGGGAGGTTTGAGGTGCAAAAGTGGGGGCTGTGATTACAGGAAATAAGATATTCCCTGGTTTTTCACTAGACTGCAGGAAAGCAGAACTCGCCTGTGTTGGGTTGAGTGGTGGATTTTTTTCATTGGAGTGTTCACTATTAGTTTCTCTCCCCAGACAATCCCATCATCCCGTACCTTAAACCCTTGCCTTTATATCTAGAAGAGTTATTCTTGGAGGCATTTACAACAACCTTCAATGTTTCTCTCTCTCGCCAGCCCCAAAGAGGCTGACACCCCGCAACTGACAGTTGTTAAGATGAGCCAGACCAACCCCAAATCCTAATAAAAATGATGAATCCCGTCCACTGCATCCATATCGATGGCGCAGAGGTTACACATGGAGATGAGCAGTGAGGAGAGGGAGGCAGACATTCACTGAAGATTGTGTGTGGGAGGTGCTGTTACCAAACCCACCCGGCAGAGTTTTGATTTAATCCAGCCCTGAGTCAATAGTGATTGACATTTCACTTACTTTCCGTATCGTAACTGGACTTCCTTACTCCTCAGGCATGGAATGAATCTTGATACATTGTAATTACTGTACTCCTGGTGGTGAACCGGTATGAAAAGCTATCACAGAAAGCATTAATAAAATGTACATTATGAAAAAGAACTCGGCATTGTCTGAAATTAATAATGCACCAAATTTTTCTCATCCATGCCTGCTCATTACAGGCCTGCCCTTGAGTTTTCTATTAAAATGACTTATTCAAGCTACTTGTATAGCTGTGTTCAGTGTGGAGTTATCTGCTGTAGGTTTGCATCCCAGTTAGATGTACCGCATGAGGACTGACTAATCTGTTATATCTCTCAGGCATTGATTTTGGTGACATTTATATAACTCTGGTATGACTAAAATGAACTGATTGATTCATGCGTATGGATTAGTTTGCCTAAGACTTTGAGGCTAGGTAGCTTTATCATGCACTGTAACGCCAGAATTCATCACTGTATTATTTACAAGAGACTGAACTGGCTGCATCTCAATAACTGAAGAGATCTTCACTGTTTTATTTATGTATAAATGTTTACTTAATCAGCCGCCAATTTTCTTTAGCAGAATTTGTTCGCAAACGGAAATTGTAAACGATAACGTGGTTTCTATTTTAAAATTTATAGGCTTTCATCTATAGCAAAATCCAAGATTTCCAAAGTGTCTTTGTCTACTGGCGATCAACAAGCTCTCTTGTATATGCTTTCTGGTAATTGCAATTAGCTGCTGCAATATTTCACATAAAAAACAATGCAACCCTCATACGGGAGATCTGAGTGGTAGTGTGTCAAAGTCAACATAAATATGCCAATGCTTAGAAACGCTGCTGCAGGTTTAACAAAACAACAAGGAGCCACCAGCCAGTGCAAAGGCAGGAGCTCATGGACGTGTCTGGTGAGTTCTGCTGCCTTGTCTTCCGAGAAAATCCCAGTGCCAGGTAAATTGTGTCTCAGTCACATGGGCCATATCCCCTGCAACAGCTTGAGGAAAGCCTGGTCAAAGGGGGCTAGGAAAACATCTGCTCACTGTGCATTGCAGCTGGGAAAGTGGCTGGGCTACAATGGGGGTTTAAGGGTATAACATTCCAAGGAGGCTTAAGCCCAGGTTCCCAATCGATGGCATGTGTTTTCTTTGGACTGCGCTGCTTCTCTCAGGATCCAAGGAACAAGGAGACTAAAAGGATTTATTAAATGAAAGCAGAGACTTTCCTGTTAGAAGCCATTTAGAAATATTTTTAGTGCAGAGGCATAGAAGAAGTGACATGTTAGAAACCTATAAAATAATAAGTAGTGCCCAGAGAAGGTGAATTGAGTGCTGCAGTTCACCATAGGTAATACAGCAAGTGGCACTATGTGGGGCAATGGAGAGGTGAAGTCCTAAATGTAGATATAGGTAACGCTTCATTACCCATCATGGTACTAAACCACAGACTCCCTGACCCAATACCCCATAAGGTGATGTACAACGAGCTCTAGTAAGATATTATGCTGTTTTACAGTTTAAAGAAAGAAAAAAAAAAAAGTAAGAAAAAGAAAAGCCTGTCACCTACAGTCTCTTGTTGCAGGGTCCGAAAGAATTGCTAGCTCGCTGAGGAACTGAAGAAACACCGCTGCTGAGTCTTCAGCCATACTTCACACTTGTGATTTTTTTTTTTTTCAACCATATTTTATTGACATAAAAAATTACAATAGTATTAGGCAGGCCTGGAAAATTACTTCCCAGCTGGCAGTGTAAAGAGGGGAGTAGAGTTTGCATGTCAGCACCCTGGGCTATACCTTCAAGAGCATGGGCTCACAAGAGAGGGATGCTGAGGGGTACCTCTGCCTCACAACCACTGAACCCATCACTGCAGAACTGGTAAGAGTCAGCAAATAGTCCCTCTCCATGTTTCTTTTGGCTCCCTCAGGTACCAGAAGGCTGCAATTACATCACTCCTAAACTTTCCCTTTTACAGACCAAACCAACCAAATTCTCTTAATCTACAGGTTTGTTCATTATTCATTTAGGGCAATTAGGAGAAGCACCTGACTGGATGTAACTGGGTGTAACTCTGTCCCTAACTGGAGAAGTAACAGCAACACCTGTGGATGTTGCTTAGAGGCCCCTTAGCAAGCTCAGGGGGGTGTGCTGAGGAGGGTTTTCTTCATGTAGGCCAAGGTGGTGAAGATGATACTGTTTGCAGCAAATTTATGCCTCCTGGCTGAACTGGAGATTAAACTTTAGGAAGATGTTTCAAGAGTGACTGGAGTTCTGAAGAATGATGACTATGTTGTACCCCTTGGTAAGACACCCTACATGCTAACTGTTTCTGTTGACATGCAAGTATGGCACTTTGACTCGTGTCTCAGCAATTAAATTTTATTTCCTGTCTTATTCCCTCTTTATCCATGGTAATAGCTCTCCTAGATCTTCCTGGATAACACCTGCTGTGTAGGAAGGCATAATATTGTAGGAAAGGCTGAATATTTGTCACCGTAATGTCGTCAAAATGGTCTCGACTAAAAAGTGTTGCTGCAGGAGTCTGGGGTTTTTTTTCCTCAAGCTTCCCTCCATGTATATGAGCTTTTAGTTAGTCATGTTTCAAAATAAAATAAAGACATGCCTTTTTTTTTTTTTTTTTAATCTGTAAAGCTAAAAAATGAAGCTGTTATGTGTGTGCTTCCTTCTGCTTGGATGCACTTGCCAGCATCTGCTGCTGTGGGAAGCTGAAGCCACTGATGGCTTCAAGGTTAAATTCAACCTCTCCAGTGTGTGTGTTGAGGGGGCATAAACCAACATCTGCAAGGTGGCTTTGGGGTAAGGGTAGCTGACCCTCTGGCTGATGTGCCCTGCTTAGAGCTTTGCTGTCCTGGGGATGCAGCAGCTGCATAAAAATGAAACTTAGAAACCCCAGTTTTCTTTGTAATATCCTTTATTTACCCTTACATATGTGTTATTGTATGGTGCACTCCCACTTAGCGCCACCCAAGAGGACCAGTGGCTGCCTGCTGCTCTGCTCCTCTGCTCAATATTAAGCAGCTTCCTAAAAGTGATGAGGCTGTTACGGCTGAACAGCTTCACCATGTGCAGCCTGCACAGATATCCAGCAAAGAAATCAAAGGCATGATGTCACTAGTATTTCTTATCTAAAATTAAATATCTGTCTTAAGTCCCCAGACACACAGAGACTTTGTATTAGAAACATATACTGAGAGTTCAAACTCTTGAGTCATCTCATATATATTTCACTCAAGCCAAGGGAATAACAGTGAGAATAGACCTGCAAAAGAGCAATTCTCTATCTTAGCAAGACAAGGGAGAAAAAATTGTTCAGGGAAAATACTAATGGGTTCACAAGCAAAAAAATGTTGCCAATGAAACTGTGCCCCTAATATTCTGTACCTTTGCAGAAAAGCCATGATTTGCTGTGAAAAATGCAGCACAGACTAAGTGGGTCAACTCATGCTCATAAATGACAAAGACAGAGTAAGTGGCATTTAAAACAAGTCCACTCAGAGGGAAAGTGAAAATTATTTATTCTGAAGGCATCAAACGTTTGTTGTCACCGTTGGATTTCAAGAGCGAGTCACAAATGCTTTGGGGTGCTGTTGTCCAGGCAGGGTTAAGCCAAGTTCTGGATGTGCTGGAGCCGAGGGCTGCATTTCCACTGCAGAAATGCTCTCCACTGCATTGCTGGGCATGCCAGGTGGCCATTGCTGTGCCCTTTCTAGCATGTGCCACAAGTGTTCCAGCCCAGTCATTAGGGGCTAAAATGGGGAACATGATTCTGGAAATTACTTGGCCCCCTCTGTGCTAAGGGGTAAATTGTGCCAGGCTCTGTGTCAGCCCACTCACACGTCAGCAGCTGCACTTGGGTGAGGTGAATATCTGTGGATCAGGAGCACTTTTAATACCACTCTACCTTTTGCCTCCTTAGTACCCCCTTAATGGGCCCTGTGTAGTCCCCGGTCCCATGGTGGTTCATCTTCCCTCCCTGATCTCAGGCTGTGCTGCTCATTTCCTTCCCAGCTGGGTAGGCTCATGTGTTGTGAGTACACATTAGCTCCTAAATGGTTTTCTCCAAGGTAGATAAAAATGTTCCCTACCCTGCAAAAAGGGGCTGTGTTCTCCTGTGAGCATTTCAGTCATGAAGGATCTGTGCTTGGGTTCTCTTGGAATCTGGTGATGCTGCCCATACAGGAAGGCATGGGGGAGGAGGAAGCACAGAGGCATTTCTGGAGTCACAGTGGAAAAAGCCCTGCGCTAGGCTGTTCTCCAGCTTTTACTGGATTATAGCCCAGACCTGAGACCCAACAGATGCACTGTCAGGTATGAAGTATTGGCCCAAGATTCGTGCTGGCTCTGTAATGGGAACCAATTCCCTTCTCTAATACACAGTTGTTGCATTGCATAAAAATCATTATTACACATTGTGAAATCTAATTACATTATTGCACACTGTGTATACACTCTAATAAAGGCAGTGGAAGCATTAACACTGCTAGTAATACACCATTCCACTGAAATTATTATTGCTGTCAATTTTACATTTGTTTTTTCTTGATTTACCCTGAAGAGCAAGGCTTTCAGCCTGCTTGCTTTGGCAGGTGGATGAAGTGTCAAGCCCTACTGTGGTAGGGAGCATATGAGGGGACTGCCATGTCCCAACTCTGATACCCAGTGGTGAGACAAGTCCCTCCTGATGGTTACAATGCTGCCCTGACATGGGTTCAAAGCCACCTGGGCTCAATTTCCCTTGACAGTCCCCCTTCTCCCCACTGATTGTAGATCCTTGGGCACCTGTGGTCTTAGATGTCTGAAACCAGATCAGCTCAAATGCCTCCACCCCTCTGTTGTTCTAGTATGCATGAGGAAGAGGAGGATAGATGCTCCTTTGTCTTAATTCAGAGATATATATTTGCCAGTGTTGAGCTGAGAGGGATTTAGCTCTCAAAGAGTATTTTCAGTTCTCTGCTTCCCCACTGTTAACTTCTCATTGTAAAGCTTGTGTGTTGAATATGATCTGCTAGTGTCAACCTGCTGGTTTCTTACTCTCTGCTCTCCTTGCAAGCTGTCACACAAGCTCTTTTTAGTAGTGGAAGAGATGAAGAGGCGCTCCTGAAACACCTCAATGTCTTCAAGGAGGTGTAGGTGCAGAGTTAACCGGCCATTGCAATACTGTTTGCAATGTGCCCCGAATTCATCAGCTGAAGAAACCACACTGGGAGCTGAGGAGAGAGTTGTAGGGCTTGTGATGTTGTTCTGAAGATCCCTTCTTTTCAAGTGTGGCAAATGAGCCCAGGGTTCAGCCACTGAAGAAAAAGAAAGGAAAAGGAAAGATGTCAAACCACAGACTGAGGAAAAGTGTGACTTTGTATCTCCTTTCCTAAATGGTTTCAGACACTGGAAGGTGCTGTCCCCATCACAACCTCTTCAGAAGAAGAGAGTGTGAGCCTGCAGTGTTTCAGTGTGTCTTTACTTCTAAATGAAATGGGATACCAAAAGCTGGTCCCCAAGCAACAGCTAAGCATTTACAGGAGAAAAAACCTGGTGCTGCTTGCGTCTCCTGTAATGCCTTTTTGCCAGGCCAAAGGCTGTCCAGGGTCCTGGTGCTGGAAGCCAAGCACCACTTTTCCTAACGTGCCCAGGTTGGTCCCTGGCATGGGGTGGGCACAGTTTTGGCTTTTTCACAGTATGGACCTCTTTTACATTGGATAAAGCACTCCAGGAACCCATGGGATCATCTCTCTCCTACCCTAGCACACAAAGCACCAAATGCACCATGTCAAGATTCTGCTGGCCACTCTCCTCCATCCATGGAGGTGCATCCATCCGTGTTTACTACTGAAGCATCTTGTAAAATGAGTGATTCATTTAGTCTGCCTACGGACTGCCTGAAAGTGGCCCATGGATTAGCTTTCGCCTCTCTGTCTTTTTCCAAGAAAATCTACATGGAGACACATATGTCTGTGGAGCACCTGTGGATCAAAATGTGTAGTTTCCATCCCAATGTTCTGACTATAGAGGACCTTCTTCTCTTTAATGCTGCAAACCGTGTCTTACAGGTGTCTTGGAAAAATGTTTTTTGTGGTAGCCAGCAGGGTATGAAATGCATTCTGGCTTTAAATATTACTTTTCTAGTCTTTCTCTGCTGCCGGAGGCTCCTCAGGGAGAAAACTTTAAGGGAGCAGAGGCAAGCAGAAAGAAGGTGCTAAGATGAAGGAAATTATGGGGGACTATCAAGGGAGAGGAAAGCATTTCTCTCTACTGTACATATCCCACCAGTTATCAGACTGCATCAGGTAAAAGACGTGTGCAGGTAAGCTTTAATTTAGTTTTAGCCACTGAATAGTTTTTTTTTAATCACCATGAGCTTGTAATAAGTTAATTAAAAGTGTCAGTTAAGTATTCAGCAGTCCTCCACTGGGAAGGTATGCCTGAACTTAGCTGTGTCCTTCTGGCCCCCTGAATTCCCGTTCTGCATGCACATTTCCCATTAAGGATGTCACCACTCTTTTTCTGTCTTGTGCCAGTCCCAGAAATCACAGATCTCTGTCTCTGGCAAGCCGTCTGGCAATCCTTCCTTCAGGAGGTGTTTTTTTTCTTCCTTCTCTTGGACAGAAGTCTGGAGAAAAGAGAAGTGCCAAAAGCTATATATGCAAAATTTAAGAGAACTTGGGAGGCAACGAGGAGGGCAGTGACAGATGAGGAACAGGAGGAAAACACCGTGAGCAACCCTGTCTTCCTTTCCTGTGGGTAAGGAGGTCAAGCTTCCTCAGCACACAGCTGAGTGCTAGTTATAACTGTCAAGTTTGTATCGAACCTACTACCTGATTTTTCCCTGTAGTAAATTACTGTGGACCTCAACAGTATTTCTGCCTTTATTGCAGAATCATGGCTATCAGATAGAGAAGAGACAAAAGGGTTGCCTTGATAAAGGCCTCTCCCTTGATGCAGTGATTTATGAGCAGTGCTGGCTTTCCAGGCCCTGCTATAGCAGATATTGCCAGAAGGAGTCTGGTCTCAGTCTCCCCTGACCTGAAACAGAGGTGTGTTTGGTGTGGACAAACAGGGGCTTCCTGAACCAGTTCAACTTCATAAATCATCTGTGCTGGAATGCAGCAGCCAACACCAGACAGTCCAAGCTGACCAAGTCCAAGCATGAAGCAGTCCAACTCACAGTTCAAGCACAGAGGATGTTAAACTCTTGGAGACTGGGACTGGTCAGGAGACCTGGGATCACAGGCTTGGCATATGACTGATGTGCAGTGGTAGTATTTTACAGACAGGTGCCTTTATTTTTCTTTTATTTTTTTTGATCACCTGTTGATTAATCTTGCTCCACACTAGTGGGCAATAATGCACCATTAGTGGAGATGAACTGCCTTGCTAATGAGTTAGACTGAAGGGTGTGTACAGACCATAACCTTGCTGTACGCTTTGTGCCCTTTCCCTCCTTCACTACCACATCCTTTAGTGATTGTAACCTTTTTCATATTAGCTTCTAGCCTTTTTTTTTTTTTATGAGTAATTCCAATTAGTCTCTCATCCTGCAGGTGCAGTTCCACACTCATAGAAAGCTTGGTATCCTGCCAGTCCCAAAATTTAATGGTATCCTTCGCTAGGGTTCTGATGCTGGGGAGCAGTGACGCACCAAGACTTTGAAAAATGTTCTAGCTGCCAAGGAATGCTGCAATGTGGCATGAGTGGCAATCCCCCTCCATTTATATATGTCACAATGTTTGGAGGAAAACAAGAAAAATCTGGGCCCCTGGTAGAAACCTGAGCCTGTTGAGGAATTAATGAAATCACACCGTTCGGAGACTTGCAGATGCTGTTCGGTTGGGAGCATGCTGAGGCTGCCATTAAATCCCTTTGGATAAGACTCAGTAAACATCTGGCAGCTTTTTTAAAAAAATAAAAGCTGTAATTGTTCTAGGCCTTGGTGCCTGCCCACGCTGGTAATGTGCCTGTGAGGTCTAATTAGTTGACAAGTGACAAAAGAGGCCACTGTAGCAAGGGGGAGGCCTGGTGCCAGGATCGTTAGACAGGTTGGGCAAGAGCCATGAGAGCCAGCAGGTGATAGATGCAGGAAAGGTGTATTATCCCCTGCTTTGTTACAGATGCAGGGACATGAGGAAATGAGGCAAATTGATAAGCCAAAGGCTCAGCGTTTTGCTATTTGTCCTATGTAAAATTGGATCTGCAGTCGTCTGTGAGTAGGGTGGTTACATCCTGTAATAGCTGGTCAGTGCTAAAAGAGCCCTGACCTTCAGGCTCTACTGAGTACCTTTCAGTGCTTGTGGTAATAAGATGGAGAGGACTTGCACTTGAGTCCAGCACAAGTAAGATTAGTAAAAACTGATGTACACTGATGTAGCTGTATTCCTGTTTACTATCAGTGATAAAATCCCCACTCACTGTCAGCAAAAGCTTGAATTCATTCAAGGCAGAAGATAGAGTCCCATCTGCTCTTATAAGTGAGTCTGTGGGACAGGATCATTAGTTGGGCACTGCGAAATCTGACCACTTGCTTTGCTTGTGTCTTCACCTTGAATTGTTGCTAATTCCTAAATTGATACATTTATCATATTTATTATCTATTATAATCTATATTATTATATATTTATGCAGATAAAATATATTAAAGATGTTGCCTTTCAGGCAAAGAGATCTGGGTGCTTCAGAAAGCTTTCCAGGTCTGGGGTGGACTGGTTCAGCTGGTATCTACCTCCTTATCAGTGTGAGGACTACGCTCTGACTGTCTACACCAGACCTGGACTTGGCAGTGTTGGGATGCCCAGCATGTGTGAAGCTGTGGGCTCAGGTGCCGTATGCAATTACTTTTGAGTCTGCCAGTCCCCATGTTTGGGCTTTTTCAGTGCTGTGGCTGGGCTGAACTCTGCTTGTTCCTTAGCTTGGCACATATGGAAAAGTATTTTTAAGTGTTCGAGCACTGCCTAGCACACTACTCTAGTTTTGTTTTGAGGAATTAGATTCTCTTCAGTTGTCTTGGCTCCTCTTGAACACTTCCCATCAAAGGGGTAATAAGATGGGTCACGGGGACAGACTAATGGTGGGTTACGTGGATATCTCTTGGTCTGTGTTTCCCAGCACTCATGCTGAGATTCCAATAGTTTTTCCAGGTCTTCTGGTAGATTGGGAGGTCTCACAGCAGTTAGTGTCATATCTGCACCAACATCTGGCCCATCACTGCTGAAGTCCCAGACTGGGCTGCTGGAAGGGGATTTGATTTGTGCTGAAGTCACCTTGAATCTCAATTACCAATGGGAAGGCATGAATGCATGTGAACAGTCATGGATAAAATTGTGTAAAGAAGATCACCAGAAGTGAAAATGAGGTCACCAAAATATCTCCCAGTAAATTTGAAGTCATTAGCTTCATTTGTTACCCCATATAGTCAGTAGTTCTCTCCCATCTCCCCACTGCTCCATAGGGAGGATGTGCTGTGGACAGTAAGGAAAACCCCACCGGGGACACCCACCCTGGACATTTCACTACCTCCCTCTCCTCCAGTAAATCAGGAATAACCCCACTAAAATCAAAAAGTATTCTCCAGGGTAGAATTTTGTAGGTGAAAAAAGGAAAGGTTTCACGCTTGTTTTCTTCTGTCCAGAGCACCATGAAATTAACATTTTTGGGTTTAGATTGCTGCTAATCTCAAAACTATGTTCAGTATTAAAAAATAAAAAAATATATATGATATATATTACAAATATTGTAATATATATAATATATAAAGATATCTATCATATACATTTACATATACATATGAAGACTTCCAAGTTCATGTTTTGGCAGCCAGTTGAGTTCCCTGGTTTGGTTTTGGTCTGATAAATGGGGCAAAAGAAGTGACTGAATCTCCACACCTGGAAACCCCATGTGTTGCTCCAGATATTGGCTTAGCTTATCCACTCTGAAATGACATTTAATGAAGCTCCCTCTGCGTTAAGATATTGCTGTGAAATTTTAGGGCAGACAGAGGAACAAGAGAGTGGGAGATGGATGGAAGCAGGTAAAACATATAAAAATCTTTTAAAAGAAAGGCTTTGTTCTTTGAAAACAACAACAGTAATGCATTCTACCCAGCTGCCTTTAATGCTTCAGTCCCTTTATTTCTTTTGGAAGCAGGGGAAATCCAAAACCCAAACAAGGTAACAACACTACACTCTTTTTCTTCTTGCAACACAACACAGCTCAAGGGGAGAACATGTCAATTTTTATTTTAGGATCACAGGTAAACGAGTTGCCATCATCTTTACATTCCTGGCACGATCTGCTTCTCAAATGAAAATTCTGGATAATGATTATTATTTATAAACAACAAGGATGACAAAGGCAAAGTAGAAAATGCTCTGTAAATGCAGATAAAATTATCCTGGCACCACCTGCGCATTTGTACATGTATATGTGTACATTAAAAATAGGAAAGTCTACTGAGTTATTGAATAGAAATGAGACTGGAAAGAAGTGTTTCTCCCCAAGCCATTGCATATTCCACAATCCTGTCACAAAAATGTCTTTCCTCCCACCTCTGACATGCTATTGTTGCTTTTCAACCAAAACAAAGTGAAAGGAGATGAAAAGATTGAGGAGGAAATGGTAAGTTATTTTCAAAGGTAATCTCTGTCGGTTTTTTTTTTAGTCATGTGCTGGCATGGTGACAAAAGTTACCAGTGCTCAGAATGATATTTGGTGATTTGTTTTGCCTTTCTTTTTAGTTAAATAACAGCAATGTTTGTAACACAAGAATGCTTTTTTTCCCTATTTCAGGAACTTACAGACTGAAAAGCAAAGAAAAAATAGAAGAAGAAAGGAAAAAAAAGTCCACTTTGGATGTCCTAGCTGGTACAAAGTGTCCCATCTCCGTGAGCAGCCCTTCATTCCTCAGAAACGAGGATAAGCAGCAAAGGGATGGAACAGGCATGAGATGTGCAGCCCCAAAACTGGTGTTCAGCCTAGTGCTGCTGGTGAGTGCTTAGTGGGATACTCAGCTAAATCCTTGATCAGTGCAGGATTAATCCCTGCAATAGTGCTTTCTCTTTCTTTTCTAGTGACTTCTGCAAGCAGCACCTAGAAGAGCGAGCTGCAGGCACACACATCATTAGTGAGCACACTGGTTTAATTTCCTTTTGTTTGAGTGCATATTTTATAAGATTATCTTATTTTGGAAAAGTTTGCCCTAAGTGGTGCTTTTTGTTTTCACACATGTTGCAGCTGCAAATTCAGGCAGGGTTTTGCTGCAGAAGAAATGTCTTGCACCAGTTTTTGTTTTTGTTTTTTTTTTTTAATATTTGAGGAAGTACTTTCTCCCAGCTTTTTAATCTTTTACCTCTTCCAAGCAAATGCTTGCTTACCAAGAACTAGCTCAGCCTGGTACTTACACACACAATTGTGATGCAGAGAAATAAATTTGTCCTTTCTTCAGCTTTTGTGTATGGTTTTGCAAAGGAAGCATATGCTCCTCCTTGGACTTGAAGTTTTTAGGTCCAAATAGAGATGTTAGTTGCCTGCCCCAAAGCCTAAAATCGCAGAGAAACCAAAAGAATGGAAGAGGGTCCTTGAAATGAGATGTGCTAGAGCAATTTCCTAAATGGCATCTGCAGTTTCCAAGCTTCCTCAGCTATAAGCATCTATCAGTTCAACCCTGGGACTTCACAGGTTTGGCCACTGGAGTTTGAAATGTCCCCTGGGAAAGCCGTGGTCTTCTGTTCTCAGATGGAAGATGCAGGAGACAAAGGTGCTGATGTGGGATGTTGATGTGACCCCACTATGCACCCTTTAGCATTTACTCCTGATGGAGGAGCTGCACTCACATGGAGCTCTCCCTTAGCCGTGATGGTCTCTGTAAGTCCACCACCAGGTTCCAGATCTGGCTCCTGCCCTTCAGAGACTCGCTGGCACCAAGCACATCCCCTCACTGATGTATATTTTTGTCTCTGGTTTCCAGATGCAGTGCTGAAGTATCCAAGCAGGAAATGCTCTCATGGCATGGAGAGGGTGGTTTGCTAGAGCACCAGCAAGCACATCACTACTGTTGAGACCACCCCAAAATTACCCACACTGACGGAAACAGGCCTTGCAGGTCCAATGGGCTGTGAGAAAGGCTTGCTTTAAAGACTAGGTGATGATGAATCACTCGAATTTGAAATCAAATGGAGATCTCTTATGATGGTGGGGGTGAGCCCACCTTTATAATAGGAAGCCACTTTGCTTTCTGTGGGATTAGATCATGGGAACCCTTTTTTCCTTCAGCTTTTCTCAAAGAGATACAGCACATTCAATTAACAGCATCAGTTCCTCTGATTTTTAGACATCTTCACGCCTTAAAGAAAGTATAACAGCATTTTATAACAATACTTAATAGAGATTAGGCCTAGCAAAGAACTCGGTGTAATCCTGTTACCTAAGAGCAAGAATATTTTGCAGGCTATAAATCAAATGCTTCCCACAATAGAAAGCTCCTTCATTACCTTTTAAGCCAGATAAATGCTCAAAGAAAGCTTACCTAAAAGGTATATGTTGTGATAATACACAAATCAAAATTTAATTGCTAGTAGGCTTCCCATTAGCTCACAGTCATGCAATCTCTTTTTCTTCCACAACAGAGCATGTGCAAAGCCCTTAGAAATTCCACGCATTAAAATTGCAATTATGGAAACAATTTATAATCAATACGTGGTTATTAGGGTAACCTGCATGTGGGGGATATTTTATAGCAATTATAAGACTGAAATTCCTGTCTGAGAGCAAAATTTGCGTCTTGGTTTTTCCCTTTCGGGTTTCAGTCCCCGCAGTGCCATCTACTGCTGAGATAACTTTGAAAGCTGAATTTAGTATTTCTTTGGGGGAGAATTTTCAGGGACCTTTATCTGCAGGTGGAACACAAGTTCATAGGGAAAAAATAAATGGTTGTAAAAGCCTGGCAATCTCTGAATAAAATCTCTCTACCCATAACTGGCTGAGACCAAAAGAAAAAAAAAAAAGCCAAACTAGGGTTGCTCATTTGTAATCTCATGTTGCTGAAACAAAATGTTTCTTTGATCACTCCTCATTCACTTATGACAGTTCATTACTCAGCCAGTGGGAATTGTCCCAGCTCCAGTGAAAACCATGTAGTTACACCAGCTGCTATCAGCTGAACTTCTGGCTCAGAATTTGTTAAGAAAAAGGTATGCAGATTTGCTTATTTGTTTTGGAAACATGGATAAATTACTTCTGCCAACCAAACCCACAGCCTTGCTTATTTCTGAGTGATGAGAAGTCACTTCACTCTTCTAAGAATCATTATTATTATTAAGTAATATGGCTAGTGAAGGACAGCTGAGGTAGGTTCTTGGCATCTCTGATTTAAGTTCAAGAGATGTGGAAGTTCTGTCATGATTTTTCCAGACCACTGCTAGCAAGAGCAGAGGTGTCTAAGGCAGGCTTTAAGATTCCCAAAAATAAGGAAAAAATATCAAAATAGTGGGTTTTTTTTTAAAAAAAAAAAATCAGATTATTTTTTCAGGTTAGAATACATCTTCCTCAGGTGGTATCTTGGAAGTGTCATGTCTTACTCTTCTCTAGTTACACATCACCTTCCCATAAGAATAGCCTGTGCACAGGACTACCTGCCCCAGGATGACTGTTTTCAAGCGAAAAAGGACATTTGGCTCTGCTCTGCCAAGGAGCTTCATCTGAGGGGGAAAAGGGTACAAAACTCTGCACTGCACTCAAGACTGAGGGTTCCTTCCAGCAGGGCATTTATCACAGGGTAAGGAGTGAAAGGGAACAACCATTTCTTGGCTGAGAGCATCAACTTTGCAAACTGTTTCACTATTAAAATAAACTTTGAAATACCACCCCTCTGGAATTTATTTATATGTTCATGGAGGTGAAGAGAGATGTTTCTCTAGAGTTTACTTCCAACTATGCTGCAGGTGAGGTGAAGTCCCATCCAACCTGGCTAATGCTCCTTGTTTAGGTGGGAGGAGTTGAGGTGTATTTAGCAACAAGATGGCTGTAAGAACAAGACCATGACCCAAAACAGGGTCACCTGAAAGGCTGGAGAAACAGTGATTTGGGAGAAGACATTCAGCTGGGAGCTGAGAGCAAATGCTGAGGAGTGGTTAGTATTTGGAAGGGCTGAAGAGAAAAACAAACTGAGAGCAAACATAACTGTGGAAGCAGTGAGATGAGCACAGACTGCAAGATGAAGGTTGGAGAGATGATGCTGTGGGGCAAAGTGCCAGGGCAAAACACTAAGGCAGGAGCAGGGATACCATCTGTCCTATAGGATCAACTTTTGGTAACGTAGATAGTGGGCTTGATGCAAATCTCTATGAATAATTCAGCATGACCAAACATTTCTTCCCACCCACCTTAGCAAGCTTCCTCCATCACAAGTCAGAAAAAATTTTATGAAGAGTAGCTAATGGTCATTTGTCTTTTTAAATTATTTTGATGTTAGTGTGACTTCTTTTCCATATTTATTTTGTAGCTGGGCAGAGAAGGATGAGGTGGAACAGGAGACATGGAGGGTTCCCACCATCACTGGAAGCACCCAGCTCGGGATCCTGGGACAACACTGAGTGCATTGATCATCTTTGGAGTATTCTCACCTCCTCCTAAGGACCACGAAGCCTGGAAGGGTGAGTCTGCTGTTTTACACCACTCAGAGCAACTTCCCATCAGCTAGGAATTTCATTGATGCTACAGAGCGATGTCCCCTGAAAGAAGCTGGTGATGGGCACTCCAAAGATGCTTTTGCTTGACATGCTGGGCATCATCTAGACTGCTCATCTTTCCAGCCAAACTAGTCCCTTTCCTTGCATTTCTGAAATGAGATCTTGAGTTTGTCAAATGAAAGAAGAAAATGAAAAAAAAAGGATTGAGGAGGCAACTCTTTTCTGGGCTTCTTACAAGAGTGAAGCACCAAGTGAAAATAAGTAAACTTTAAAGTAGAATTTGCCACTGTCCTGTCAAATCTGTTCATCTGGCCCTGGCTAAATATTTCAACCCAGAATAGCTCCAGCTTGCCTGTGAGAGAACTTGAATTTCAAAATACCCCCTTGATACACCCTGTGCCTCTGCTGGGAGCCCAGCTCGAGTCTGAGGGATTAAGTCTCGATGTTATTAAATTCTGCCGATCAGTGACAGAAGTGCCTTCAGAAAGCAGTGCTGAGCAGCTGCTTAATATTGTTTTTGTGGTGGTAGGGAGGCAAATGTCTCTTGCACTGGCTAGAAAAAGTAGTTTGTCTCATTCCTCGAAGCATTATGTTGTGGAAACACAGCTCAGAGTCACACTTTACAGGCTGGCTGCCAAAACTTCAGCAGAAACAGAAGAGCTTCAAATAATTAGCTAGACAGTGCCTAGCGGGTGTCACTTTGGAACTCTTTGGTGATGATAATCCTGAAAGATTACAGAGAGGTGATTTGACCAGAGAAAACAGGTCCACTACTCACATATTCCTTCATGAGCAAGCACTCTCCTTGTTAATGCACCAGTTCTGATAGGAAGCAGCTTGACAAAGACATCTGCAATTTGAACTGCAACTTAAAGAAAGAATAAATTGCTCCTTTAAGTTGGCAGAAAAAAAAAAAAGAATTCCCCCTACCCCCAAACAAACCAATACAATGTCTTGAATCGGGAAAGGATGCTGTGTAATTGGAATACAGATCCTGCATGAAACCGTGATTCTAATCTGAGGTATTTAATACTTTCTGCCATAATAAAAGAAGAGAATTAATGGACTCAGTGGGAAATCTAGATGGTATTTAGCTCTGAATCAGACTATTATTTTACACTTGGCATTGATAGGAGTCAAAATGAGGCCACAAGCCCAAGACTTTCTCAGCAACTTGTGAGTGCCAATTCCCTTTATATTCCCATGATCCCTGCTTGGAGGCTTCCTTTTCTCCAGCTCTCAATCACAGCAGCAGCAAACTGAAGTAATAAATAATGAAGCCACTTCAGGCTAAATGTGGGTAAAAAATGCATGCATTTTCTCTCTTTTTAAATGTGTGCCTCTTGCACATACATGTAAGATGTATCTGAAAAATTGTAAAATATATGGTGAAAAGGCGGACATTTATCACTGAAAATTTGTTCTATGAATGCATGCTTTACCAAAATGTGCTTCTTGCTCTATAAAGAAGGGATTTTCTTCTCACTGGTCTGATCTTTATGGCATGCGTGTGTATTTGGGAGGAATTAAACAGGGACAAGATCTCAACAAATTTTTGCACTTTCTAGTGACAAAAGTGATAGATTTTTGCAATCTTTTTCCCCCCAATATTAAGAGAGCATGTAAGAAATGGGGCAGAGGAGGGAATGTCATTAATAAAACAAAAACACAGGAAACTCTCCAAATCCATCCTATGCCTATTTGGAAGGCATCTTTGCAGCGGTTGTCAGGATTCCTTGGATGTATCAGAAGGGCTGCGTTGCCATGACCAAGCTCACTGTTGTGCTGACTGCAAACTACATAATACTGTGTGTAGAAGCCATTCTTTATAAACATAGATGTCTGAGGAGTCCTCGTGATTCCTTCAAAAGTGGATGTGTAAGGTTATGAATATCTTGCTCCAAGCCAAATGGCAAGCAGGGAGCAGAAATGAGGCTGGGATTTGAGTACTCCCAGTTCCCATGCCTTTCTTGCAAATCCTGTCACACAAAGATGAGGTGTGAGAGCAACAGCACAACAAGAAAAATGCTGCTGATGATCACCAGGTGCTGTGTACTTATTCTGATGGTGTTCTGGATGCCTCCCGTTAAGCAATCTGGCTTCCCTCTTGGCTGTAATACCTAAGGGTTGACCTCAGGTATTTGGAAACCAAGAGGTACAGCAAATCATCAGCAATGCACTTGCCAGATCCCACAGAGCAAGGATGCGTGGCTCAGCAAGGGAGAGGAGGGGCAGCAAGGTACCCTCCAGCAAAACCAGTTGATGGACATTAGGAAAACAAGGAGGAGCCCTACTCCTGTAGATTTTGTCAAAGAAAGGGCTATGGGATTGCCCTGGGGAACAGAAAACCATAAGAGCAGCTCGTTGGCTTTGGGCTCAATGGCCAGGTTCATTGCAAGCATATTTTTCCCTTTTACTTAGAAACAGATGTCTAGAAAGACAGATGAGAATATCTGTTTGAGAAAGACTTAAGAGGGGTTTCTCCCTCCTTCCCCAGAGCAAATGCTCATAACAGGAGATTGCTTTGTGATATTGCTGGAGCCATCGAAACATTTTCAGGCTAGGGAAGCCCCATCTGATTGCCGAGAGGAAGGGCTCAGCTGCAGGGCTCAGGTAACTCACGGCTGACTGGCTCCTTTCAGACCTGCGGTGTTCTATTTCACAAGCCAGTCATGCTCCGCAGAGGCTTGAGCACAGCTTGACAGAAGAACGGTGGTTTTGTCCTCCCTATCTTTTCTACAAAATGACCTTTGTCTTTATAATCTGATGGGCTCAAATGTTTGATAATCTCAGATTTGTTGGTAGTGGATATCATGTGTTGGCAATCCCCAAATTGTGCAGCCACATTTTAAAATAATTGTGCTGAAGTGAAGATAAGCTTTTTTCTCCAACTACAGGCTTTAATAAAGCCTGTGTATCAGAGGATGATGATCCAAGCCAATTTAACCTAATTGACCCTCTTAAGCCTTCTTTCTTATCTAAAAGCTCATTCTTTGCCAGTTAGGCTCATGATACCTGTGGCTTGAAAAGTATAATTTTTAATAACCCATTATCTGCAGCATTCCTGATCCAGATAAATAAATGCAGGTATCCACCTCTAGACGGATGATTGATTTAGTTACAGTGGTCACATTCAGTCATTTAGGGAGAAGCAGTCTGCTAAAGCCAGCAAAATGAAGACGACACGGAGGGGGCCTGAGGGCAGGATTTACCTTGACAGAGGAAGCAATTTCAACTAAGGGAAATCCAGTGTTGCCTATTTAATACTCCATGGACTATGAAAAGGCCTTTCAGAAATAATTATTCTCTCTATATAGTGTAGTAACAAGGAAAAATTTAGTTGCTGCAAAACGAATTCAACGTTTTCCTGTAAATTTTGATGGCTCATTTGGCATTACATTTTGGAAGTGGAGAAGGAAGGAGCATGCCATGCTGATCAGCTCAGGGCTGGGAGGCCTGGGAGCATGCTGCCAGCAAATCTTGCTGGCTACATCAGGAAAGAGGCCTCCAGCACCAGCACAGATCCTTGCTTTTGTTCTCTTGTGTCCTGCAGTCCAATGAGAGTGTTCAGACAAGAGAGGAAATGGGAACATATCTCCTGTGGCATGATGAGGAATGCTGCATAGCAGCTCAGGTGGAGAGGGAGTTGGGGAGCGAGGCTGGGAGCAGGTAGATTAATCCATCTAAAGGGCACACAGTGGTTTGGCTGGATACCTGATGTGAATTCAGAAGAACAGATCTGCTGCTTGCTTCTGAGTGGGAATACAAATGAGAAAATCAACTCCTACCGCTTCCCCCTCTTAAAGAGTGAAGAAGGACCCAGTGTACTGCCCCACCAAAAGCAGGGCAGACCCAGCACAGCAATAAGGCTTGCTGAGAGCCTCGGGAAGTCTACTCATTAGACATTTTTGCTAGTTTCTCGTTGTGGAGGTTTGCTCTGCTCACTCCCATGGGCTCTGCTGGCAGTGGGCAGCTGTTTTGAATCACTGACCCCAGCTGGCTGGAGCAAACATCTGCCTTTCATCCAGACACAGCTGCTTCTGGGGTCAGGACTGCATCACAAGGAGGAGGCTTGCCCTCAGTTAAACCTTGTGTTGTTGCTTTTAAGGGGAGGACTGGAAAAGGAACTTTAGCCTGTATTTAGTCCATGTATTCTCTGCTTCTGTTTGAAGGCTCCCTGTGGAGGGGTCTCCATTCTGCTGTTGACTGGAGAGGGCATTTTAGGAGATGTACAGCGATCCGTTCCCCATGTCCCTCCCTAAGCACTTGCAGGGTGAACAGCTCTGTTCCTTGGGACTGATGGCTCAAAGGCTTGGTGTTTCTCATGCTGTTCACGGTAGCACAAGAGGATCATGTGTGCACACGCTCATGTACGTGCATGCACATGTTGTACCTACAGAAAAACATGCAGGCTTTTGAGTAGCGTCCTGAGGGGCTGTGCCAGGTGGCACTTTCTCTTTTAGTTGA
>NW_008240042.1:5711112-5780105 GCF_000691975.1 Corvus brachyrhynchos
CATTCCTGCCTGGTTTCAACACTTGCATTTCCAAATGAGCCCTATGCCAGGCAAGCTATTCACACTGGGGTCAGTCAGCGAGACTATTTGGGACCATCACCTGCACTATTTAGCAGGACTCAGCTGCAGCTTGCAATAAAAGACCTCTCTTTCTCCCGTTGTACTCCCCTCAGTATTTCTGCAAAGCATGTCGAAGAATTCAACCCACAGGGAGCAAACAAGAAGAAGGTGGCAGAAGTCACACCTTTGTAGCATCAAAAAATGCCCTTGATATTTTTTTTTTCTTTTTACTCTTTGCATTCCATGTATGACTCCAATTTCTCTAGTTGCTCTTGCCCATCCTTACGTGCTCTCTGTGTTTGGTGGAAATGGGCTAGGCCTCTCTGGCCATCAGCAAAAAGCAGAAATAATGATTTTATTACATGGAAGAAGCATGGTTTTGACAGGAGGAGCCACACACATTGCCCTTGGTGCCAGTCTGGAGCAAGGAATGTGGTTTGGGGCAATGGCAGGACCTACCCACCACCACAGCAAAGGTGGTCTCCTAGACCTCAGCTGCTATTTTTCTGCTCCAGCCTCCAATTTTGGTTTCTCCTGCATCTCCTGCTATATTTAGGCTTCAAAATGAAATGTCCAAGCTGTACCAAGCTTGTGCAGCATGTGTAGAAAATTATCAGGGCCCCATCGCCCCCTAATTGCCTATTCCAGCCTCACCTGGCTCTCCACCTGCAGTGTCCACCCATATCACTCACTCAAGCCCTGGCTCTGGCCATGGCTGAGGGCGCTGGGAAGCAGCATGTGCTGGGGAATAGCTTATGGGGCAAAATGAGTCTGTGGGAGTACTTGTCTCCTCCAGGAATTATGCAGGTGGAGTGAGCTTTTAATTGCAGTGAGGGGAGTTCAAGAGCAGCTGCATTTCCTCTTGCTTGTGGTGGTGTGAGAGAGTGCAAGTCAATGCTGATAGTCCAGTGGCTGAGCCTTTGATCTGCTGCCTGCAAAACAAGCAGAGATTAAGGTAGGAACTTCTTTGTCCTGGGTTTGTGGGGAGCAGCTGTTCTGTTTATGAGCACGATGTGATGTATTGTGCTGTTTGTGACCCAAGAATCATTTGCAAGTGGTTGCTCATTGTCTGGGAGGCTTGTTGGGGAGAAATCTGAGCCCTTTGGGGAAGCTCAAGTCTGCAAAGCAATCTCAATAGAGGACAAGATGTTTTTTACCAGGAAGGGTCAGACATGGGAGGAATTAACTGTATTGGGCAGTGGTGTGAGATTAGGTGCTGTGATGAAAGACTAGGTTAGGAGGTAGAGCAAGGCATTGCTGCCTAAATTATGGCATTTGACTTTTTATCCCTATGATGAATAGTCCAACTGAATCAGATTCCAGCTGCGCCCATCCCATGCTTGTCTCACTGACTATCACCACTTCAAGATGCTTCAAAGGAGTGTGCAGTCAGCAGCTGGTGTTAGTCAAGAGTAATCCTACCCTGTTGGAAAGGAAGGGGGGGAAAAACATATTTTGACAGTGAGTGAAACAGAGAAGCTTCTGTAGGAGATTTTCCCAGACCAGATTCAGCAGAGAGAAACATAGAGAGGCAGCCCAGAAATCAATGTGCGTGGAGGAGAGTAAATGCCACTGTGTGTGTCAGGAGACATGATGTTTCGAAAGTGGGCAGTGGACTGATGTAGATTTCCCCTGCACATACATGTATTTTTTAGCTACAAAAATAGAAAAGGTGACATTCTCTTTTTTCACAGTGTGGCCCACCTACGGAATTCAGTATTATAATACTAGAGAAAAGCCATTAGTATGGTCTTTAATAAAATACTTGGACCTGACAGGTAGGTTATTGACTATTATAAAGCTATTAGATTTAATATGAATCTCCTTGGCAAACCCTGGTATTCATCACATTTTCATGAGCAGCAAGAGTTTGTAGATATTGCCAGATGTGGCCTCAGAGTGGAGAGCAACTCAGATAAAAATTGCAAAAGCAGCTAAATGATGCATGGGCTGAAATTCCACTTCCAATCAGACCCAGAGCATGCTGTGAAAAGATTTAGTGAGTTACCTCCCAGTGGTTTGAAAGTCTCCTGAACGCTTTGCCCAGTTGCCTTGAGAGAGAGAGGAGTGGGCGGAAACTGGTTTATCTGACTTTTATATTAATTTTATCATAGAGATTACTTTAAATCCTGAAGAAGAAGGTTATATAACCCTGTTAGTATTTGTTGTTGCAGCTTTGAAGTGCAGCACAAGTGTCTGATCCCTGATTTTGTTTTGACTTTTTTAACATCTTACTGTAGGCAATATCCTAACTCTTTACTCTGTATGACATGCTGCACTTTTTCGCACTGCCTTCAAGTTTACAATTTCCTAATACTATCTTGTGTGATTTTGGAAAAATCTCCCTTCTGCCTTCTCTGGCAAACAATTTGTCAGTCTTAATTGATGTCCCACAGAGGAGAGGGAAGGGCTGCTGTGAACGCCCGTTTTCTCTTCTGTAGCTCCACAGCTTCCATCTTCAGTGCTTACATTTATTTTGAAGTCACGCCCAGAGATGTCCCCAGTGCAAGTCATAGTGCTGTTCCTCTAGGTACTGTGCAAACACCAATAATAAGCTCCATGTCTTTGGGAACAGGAGCTGTGGGGTTCCTAAACAGAAAGGACAGAGTTTCAGAGAAGGGCTTTGCTAAAACTGATCCAGCTGCTGTCTATGGGAGATATGTACTCTTGCAATCACAAAGCAAACAGGCACCATCTGATTTCCCTGTGCTGGGATCCTCTTTCTTTATATGGTTTGGGGTTTTTTTTTAAGATAAGATGCTACTGCACAGCCTCCCTGCTGAGCATTCCTGTTGTCCAGGCTGGTGCTATTGAGTATTGCCCTTTCCAGCTGGCTCCTGCACCCCATGTTTCCATAACTCTGCTGCGAGCTGTGAATGCTGTTGTGGCCTCTTCCCAGGCTTCTGAATCAAATCAAAGGGTTATTTGAGCATTGAGGGAATGAACACATTTGGCATGAGAAATTATAAATAAATGGTGACTAAAACAGACAAGGAGTTTTTTGGTAAATTGAAGGCATTGGCCGAAAAACTTTGGTAATGAATTTTTGGAGACTAAGCTACTGTCTGACAAATATCGTTGTCCTAAAGAAAGCACCCAAATATGCTGTGTGGACAACATTAGGACAACTTGAAAGAGTTAACATCTAATCAGAGATTTGGTTTCCTTGATTGACAGACAATTTTCAAAAAGAGTGCAGTTTGTCAAGAAGTCATTCCCTTCTTCTTCCAGAAATCTCTCTTTGAAACCAGGGCAGGCAATTTCCTGCCTGTGATGGCATTCAAGACATGAGATACCCTTGTCTTTGACAGCAAAGGACACTGGTTTCATTTGAGCTTTTTCCTTTATCACTGACAACAATAAAATTGTCAAGTGTGTGATTTGAAACATCAAATTTGGTATGAACTTTTGTGTAAGCAAGGGACATTGGACATAATAACTTTTTTGTCCCATCTGTACTGATATATGGGACATCCAAATTGACAAATGGTAAAGACTGGCTGATGTGTGTGTATGGTAGCTTATGTATGAACTATCTACAGACCAGCAAGGTTATAATGAAGTCATCTTTTGAATTTAATAATAAATTTCCCTTTCTCAGCATTGGTCCAAGGTAATGAAGTGATGCCTCTTAGCAGTGAAGACAAAGAAAGGCTTTGGAGCTGAGGAAGTGCCCATTTTGATTGTAGGCATGGAAATACTGTCTGTCAAATCACAGTAGTATTATTTTATTTTTATAGAGAAGCTGGATGCATTTGAACCTGACCCAAAACCCCAAAGCTATCTCTCTCCATTTGGAACACATCAATCATGTTAAACAACTGATGATTCTGAGTATTTTAGTTCTTGAGTGCCTAAACAGTAAGATTTGAAAGTCACCTGCATTTTAGGTTTGCTAACTTGAATAGAAAGTCTGTGTGTTATGTAGAGACAAATGAGATCTTTATATATCCTTTCAGATACTGGCCTTGAGCTTCACTTTGTTGGAGTGTAAGTGCTACAAGGTGTGGCTGAACTGGTTCATGGAGAGGAGAGCAGACTTTGCCTTGTGAGCCGTGACTTCAGTGTGAAATGTCAAACCACTAATCTTTGTGTGATGTGTATCACTACAATATTGTAGCTGTGGCCAGGTGAACTGTAATATTAGTTTTTAACCCTGTGGTTGAGTCCTCAGAAGGTTTCAGCTTGTCATGAGTATGAAATACTTTTCAAAGTTTTGTGGGCTTTTTTGTCTTTTAGAAATAAATTGGCATTGCCGAGAAGCTGCACCTCAATACCTTTTAAAATGAGTCTTTATAGTGGGAATTATCTCAAACTACAAGTATTGGTCTATAGACTGAAAGGAGCCAAACCCTTAAGCCAAAGTTGCTTGTCAGGAACAGGGACAGAGCAAAAGGTTAACAGGGATCAGAGCTTACGTCAGCTATGTAAAAGCTCAGAGAAGAACTAAAAGGACACAGGTTTTAATGCAATAAATTCACAGCTGTGTGGCCTATGATAAAAGTCACTCTCCACACTTGTGCTTTTGCCCCTCCCCAGGCACAATACCCTGCATTTCCCCTTACCACTGGGGTTAAGTGCAGCTGTGGGCATGGCTGGTTATAGGGTTGGATCTGGCTGATGGTAACACGGTGTGTTGCCATAACCCACTTCCATTCAACATTGTGCCTATACCCAAAATTTGACCAAAAAGGGAAGTTGGTGGCACTATGCTGAACTGATCCAAAACCTGTGGGGTCCCACAGAGGTGGTCCAGAAGCATTAGTCATTTTTGTGTTAGTAGACAATGGTCCCCAGGCCAGTGTATTGGCTTTAACTCCCAGTCCTCTTTCCACTCTTAAATTACTACTACCTCCAGCCCCCAAAGAGCAAAAATACATGATGCTACAAGCTCTTTGTAAGACCAATTTAGCTTTCGGTGCTGAGTTATGGGCAAAAGCCTGAGTCTAACAGGGTATTTATTTTACTTAGCAAAAATTATCCAACAGTAAAAGCATAGTTGCTGCCATTAGAAATATGACTGTTTGAATAGAAGTTATGGCAATAGTAAGATTCAGCTATGGTATGTTAATTTGAATGTGCAGTAAATCTGTCGGGATTGCAAGTCAGTTTAAGAGCTAAAATATAATTGTTGTAAAACACTGAACTGCAATTTATATGTATTTTTCCCAACTGCTTGTGGGCTAGCAATATTTCAGTTCTATAATCACAGTTTGAACCTTTTAAAAGGGGTTTTTTTTTATTCAAGTCAGCAGAAGTGGTATTTTATTACTTTTCCTTTTGTGGAGTTCTTTGAATGCACTCCCCACACTTTTGGGGAGGAAAATGGCTTGGGGATAAAAATCAGCAGAGACTACCTTACACATGCTTCTCTTTTCTGTAAGATAGACATGTCTGAGTGTGCAATGAATAATTTGTCAATCAACGTGCAGCTCAGTGAAAACAACTGTCGAAGTGGGCTTTTGTTACTTAGATTTCAAATGCCATTTGACCCCGCAGATATGCTTTCTGCAATGATGTTCTGTGATATCAGGTAGATATGTTTTTTTAAATATAAACCCATTAGTAACCTAATATCCTCTCTTAAAAATTAGCTTGCTTGCATAATTGAGTAGGAAAAAAAAATCCTATAAGGAGCTTTCATTTTGATTAAAAAGTTAAATTAAAGCTTTAGGCTGTCAGCTTTCACTCTCAGACATCTTCAGGAATGGTTTTTCATGGCACTTGCCTTGCCTGCTGGTTACTCAGGATCTGCTACCCATCTCCTCAGATGAGCTGTGTTGGTCTCTTAGAAAGCAGAGGGGACATGAGCCAGGGTAGCTGCATCACACTTTGAACATCTGGCTAATACTAGTTGTGTGATGAACCTCATACTCTCATTTCAGAGTAAGAAACATATGTGAAGAATGTCGTGTGAGCATCACCCCCCAGCAGAAACTCCAAGGGATGGTGGAGAAGAGGCTTTAAAACCAGCCCAGTCTTCAGCAGGCAAACGGCTTAGTGCCTTCTGGGGTGCATTCCCATTAAACTCATCTTTGGCTGGGTTTTCAAGAGAAATGTGTTTGTATATTGCCTGACACTCTCAAAGGAAAAAGACAAAACAAATTGCTTAGATGGTATCTTTTAAGTCATGAATGTTGGTCCATATACTTTAATTAATTAAGGAGGTTCTCTGAGCTTTTAGAACAAAAGCATCAGCTTTGGATGAAGAGAAAAAAAAAAATTGATATTGTATGTTCACAAGCAAGAGTTTTTGGAGAGAAATCCCCAGGAGCCAAAAGCCCTGTTTACAGGAGATAAACTCATGAGGCAAGGTATGGGGGGACTGATGGCTTTGGGTCCTTATGGGTTAGTGGTGAGATCTGAGGCCTTGGGATCTCATGTACTCTCTGGTCACCCTTGGGCTGTGTCAGATCCCTGAGAGGGGTTATTACAGAGGGTGCAGTGTTGTCTTGAGTTCAGACCCACAGAAGCTCCTCTGGAGATACTGTGGGAGCCGCCTGAGGGAAAAGAGAAGGCCGCCTGTTCATTTATCCTTATTAGGAATTACTTTTCAAAAGCTTGTAAAGCTTCACTGCTCCAGAGGAAAGTTATGTCTGCTGATTGAGGAGAGCAAGGGAAACAACAGAACAAGTTAGGCTAATGTAGCCTTTTGAGTTTTGCAGTCAGATGAGCTTGAGAGATTAAAAGGAAAGAGAAAAGGATGGTGCATATGCTTAAGAAAAGGATAAATCCTCCTTTGTGCTCATTACTTTGCTGTGGTTTTGCATTTTACTTCCTTTATTTTGGAGGTTTTTAAAGCATTAAAGAAAAGGGAACTTGAAAAATCTTTGGCAGATATGATATGAGCCTGAATTATTGCAGTGAGACCCACCTGCATAGCCTGGGCTTCTGTGACTTTCAAAGCTAACACACTTTACATTAGTGTGGTGTGATGGTCAGAGTGCACAAAAAGTGAGAACTACGGATAATACTTTTAATTTTCTTGTTACTTGTGTTGAAGCAAAACATTTCCTGCTTCCTATCAGGAAGGGGCCAGGTGCTGCTTGCACTGAGGTGCACATCTTACATTTAAATGGCTCTCTGTTGGCATCTCTGGGCAGGGGATGCAGAGAGTACCCTGCCCCAGAGCATTCACAATCCACCTAAGAGCTAGGAGGAAAAGGAAAGAAGAGGCAGCGTATAGGGAACAGAGTTCCAGTAGAAGTCACTACTGGCCCCATATCCAAATGAGGGAGTTTTGTGGATCCCAAGCAGGGATAACTGTCACCATGCCTTTAATATTACACTGCTCCTTCCTGGAGGATGAAATTCCCCTTGTTGCAAGTCTAGCACCCATAAATTAGCAATTCACCCTCTGCAGACACACTCAAGGCTCTGGCAGGGTACCAAGGCTGTGCCAAGATCATGTCCTGTATGTTCCCCCCACCAGCAGGAAGGGCAGGTGCTTGCAAGGACATGGGCCACTGGCTGTAATTCAGCACCTGAACTGGTGCTTGCTGACAAGTGGCTCTCTGACTGCATGTGTTTTTCAAAGAGATTGCTGCATATAATGGGAGAAAAAGGCCTTTCAGGTGCTGTTTGTGGTCTTTGGGTTGCAAAATTAAGACATCATCCATCTGTCAGCAAACACAGCATACAAAACTTGCAGGAGAATCCTCTCCAGTTGCTATTGCCCTGTAACAACATGAAAACAAGAAAGAAAAGGCATTTTATTGTGAAGTCTCTGAGGCTTGCAAATGCACTCTGCCATCTCCATGCTTTCTTTTGTATACATTGTGCTTGGCTTGGCAGGAATCTGCTCTCTTATCCCTCCCCATCCCTCCTGCTCCAAAGCAAAGCTGCAAACCCCGCTAAGAGTGAGGTGCAAGGGGTGCAGAGCTTTGGACAGAGGAAGGAAAACAAGCCGAGAGAGGCTGCAGACATTAAGTGCTCATACTTCATAGGTTAAGAGGGAGATGGAGAGTGACAGGGCCCAAGAGCAGGATTCAAGGGAAAGGAAAAACCCTCCCACGGCAGGGGGGCATGTGTAGTGACACCATGCAGGAGTCCCAGCAGGTAGCTACTGTTAGGAGAGACTTTGAATGTGAGGAGCTGCAGGGAGCAGGTGGGATGGTCTCCTTGCTAGACACTGAGGGTTGCAACAAGAGGCTGACCAGATGCCTCTTCCCCTGAGCTCTCTGGAAAAGCACACGACAGCCACTGCCCCTTCTTGCCATTTCCCCCCCCATTTTTTTATTTGCATTTACCTCAGGTAGCACGCTGCTGTCCGTCTCATGACTGCACAGGCATTGGCAGGGCTGGAGGTCATGGAAGTGGAGCATGTCCAGTGTCAGGGCCAGATCTGCTGTCCCTGTCCCACTGTGCAGGAGCAAGGCATCAAAAACCCCTGTTCCTGCCTGTTTGGCTGGACAGGGCTGAAGTAATTTCTCTCTAAATATAACTGTGCACACATGGTGGAGCCGAGCTCTGCTGGCATAGCAAAGCACAAGGAAAGCGAAGGCCAGATGGCTAATTCATGCTGAAAGGCAGCATGAGGCAGAAGAGAAGACAAGCAATAACTTGGCACAGTTGCCAGTTTCTTGGATGCTTTGGAGAGGGCATTTTACCTTTCTGTGCCACTTAACCTTGGCTTTTCAAGTTTTTTGGGTTTTTTTAAGTGGTGATACCTATTTTTCAGGAACTGTAACTCCAAAAAGGCAATAATCATGGCACACAAACTTCAGGCATGTAATAGATGAGATATTTAATCAAAAAAAGGGAAGCAGGTGCATCCTCCTGGAAATCCAAATTATCCGTTTCTGTGACTACAGCAAGCCTTGGCAGGTAAGTGTGGTGGTGACTTCACTCGTTTGTACCAAACCTGTGTGCTGTAGGATCTCCTTGCCATACATGAGGTTAGAGTTCCCTTAAATCAGCTGGGGAGCATGATATTACTTTTTATGTTCATATCAGGAGGACTGACAGCACCTGATCTAGCAAATAGTCACTTGGGTTGGAGCTAACCTCTGTGGATTTGTGGGTTTTTTGAGGGAAGGCTGTTTTTGTTCTGTGAGCACGGACCAGCAAGTAGGTAATTAATGACTTTGGGCTTAGTGCCATTTTTGACTGAGTAGTAAATAAAGGTTTTCCTTCTGTGGAGCTACAGGTCTGACACACAAGTGTTTCCCAGAGCAGATGCTGATACAGATTTCCTGCTCCTAAACAGAATAACTGGGTGGACAGGATCTCTGTTTGTTTAAGACTCAAAACCTGTATATTTTATATGTGACTTTACTCTGACCTTACTCAAGTCCTCCCTTTTTGTATCCACTCTGCCTGGAGGCAAGTTTCCAGAGTCCCTTCAGTCTGCCTGCCAGAACAGCTTTCTGTACCCTGGTCCTCAAGCCAGAGGGACTCTCTCTATGTCCAAATGTGCAGACTGTATGTCCTGCCTATGGATGCAGCTTCATTTCTAGAGCTGAAACTCCGAGGGCTTGCAGCCTAGTAATGCAGCTGTAATTGGTCATTCCCTGCACAGGAAGCTTGAGTGCTGATCTGTCCATGGCTGGCTTAGATGTGTAGGAAGGGAGTTGGAGGGATGCAGTGACTCCTCACTGGAGCTCACATGTTGGAAAGAGGGGAAGATAGCACTCAGATAAAGTTTCTGCCTCAGCACTCGATATTTGCCTGGGCTCTTGCGTTGTTTGGGGCAGAGTTCTCTCATCTGCTTTGGCACATGTTGGCTTTGCAGCTGCTGCAAGAAAAGGTTAAGGACCACCTATCTCCTGCTCAGAGTTCACAGGAAAGTACACTGTGCCACCAAATTAAATGCTCACAGGTATTTCTTCCACTGTGGATGTGGTTCATATTTGCCAAGAGTGAAGAAACTGATGCCATGCTGTGCCACAGGCTTTGGGTGACACAAACAGTTACAGGTGATGAATTAAGTGCAAACACCGCAAATTATCACCTTCTTTGTTTGCAGCACAGAAGATACAAGCCAGCTGACAGAGGAGCCAAGTGGCACTGTGATGATAAAAGCCTGAAACCGAAAAAAAGACAAAAGGTATGCCTAAAACCTCTGCTAATAATCCCTGACAAGATGAAGCTGGGATTTCTCCTAGGCTGGGGAAAATGAGTGCAGTTCATTATTGGCTACTTGCTGAACCCCCACAGACACCATAAATGGGATATTAAAGTAACTGCAGCTTCAGGGCTGCAAGGTTTGCCAGGTTGATGTTGAGCCACAGCAGATGAGATGAACCCTCCAAAATTTGGGATAGATTAAAAGATATAGAACTTCAAGGCATTCTAGGCATCTAAACAGAAGCTGACACAATGATGTGTAAACTTGATTTAGTAACAGCAGGAAAGGTGTAGAGAAAAATGTCACAAACCTGAAGCTTACAACAGTCAGCCGAGTGCTACAGGGATTTAATCTGTAACAAGATTGTGTCAAGGTGTTTGAGCCATGCCTAGTTAAATTCTTATGGCCCCTCAGATCCTTCCCCATGCATTTGGCATGGTATGAGGGATGGACCTGCAAAAGTCCATATCTGGCTCACAAAAATGTGGTGTTGGAAGAAGGCAGCATGGCAATGAGGGTGTGTTTGCTTCTTACCCGTGCATTAAGGAAGACACGAGGGCAGAAACAGGGAGATAGTGCAATGAAGCCTTAAAAAAAACTTAAGTCAAACAGGGACAGGACTGGCACAGAGGTAGTTGTGTAGACCTGCTCTGTGATGTGAGTAAAGGCAGAACACCTGTCTTCAAGTGCTCTGGAGTAGGGAGAAATGTTGCTGGCTTACCAGGTGATTGTGTGAAACATTGCCTTTCTGCAGGAAAATGGGACCTTTGAGCAGTTTCTGTGCTAGCATATTAGAGTATGTTCAGAGTCCAGAAGTACAGTTTGCCGGCTTGTCTAGCTGTTGAAGCCAGCTTTTCTGATGATCTCTGGGTATCTTGGACCTGCCCTTCTCTCAGCAGTGGAAAGTCAATTATACCATAAAGTATCTCTGCCATTCTCCTTGGAGTCTAAAAGGAACATAAAAGACGTCAAAATCTCCTCTGAAGCTTGAATTCTCCTGCCACTGGGCACACAATTGTTAGTGGGATTTTAGACTCCTAGATTCCAGAAAGATTGAAACCTTGCTTCCCAGTGCAAAAGATTGACTTGGTTATTTGACGAGAATCAGGCTGCCAACCTTTTGCAATCTCTGCAAAAGGAAATAGCTTCAGTATTGCTTGCTTTATTCATCTGCTATGCTGAGTTAGGAATGGCTGAGCGCAGGGCTTGCAAAACAGGATCCAGGCTGTGCTCACACATCCTGCTCCAGCTGCAGCTTTATAGATGAAGCCATTCACTCCCCCATCCTGGGCTCTCTCCCCTCTCTTCACCTGTTGCTGCCAGGCATTCATTCTTTTCATACAGCCAAGGCAACCACCGACTGTGGTGTAACTGCATCCAGTCAGGCTTAGGAAAACATACAGATAAAGATAAACCTGTTCACCTGGTCAGCCTCTGATGGCCCAGCCCTGAAATGGTTTGGGGAATGATGATTTGAGACTGCTGGAAAATGCAAGGGAGATTGAGGCCAAGCTTCCTGTGGTGTGACCCAACATCAGCCAGGTCTGGACAGGAGCAGAGCCTCCCTTCACTCTGAGCTGCCAAAGAGGAGTTTCGAATGGGGAGCTCTTGTGGACTCATGTGCTCCAGCAATTCAGCATGGGGAAGACACAGGAGGGCCACGACCCATGAGATACACACGTTGTGGCTTAGAATGCCATCATCTTGCTGAGCAGAGCACAGAAAGCTGCACATCTGGAATGTGTGGGAGCTGTGGAGGCTGTAATTACAGGTGTCTGGCACACTGGGTCACTGTGCTAGCTGCTGGAGCTGTTTGAGCCTGGACTAGCTTTGGTGTGATTCATGGTGTTAATGATGCGCTTTCTTTGCCGTGAAGAAAGAAGCCTTTTGTCCTTTCTTCTTTGTTTCAGGATAATATTGCTTTACATCTGTCAAATATTATTATTTTGTCTCCAGTTTGTATTAATTTTTGCAAATTGGTCCCCACAGTGGGAGTGTGTACAAAGGTTTTGTGCTGTATCTTCTAAGCCTGTCTTAATGTCACTGTTTATCTTTTGAAGCTAATAATTAAAAGGGAAGAAATACTGTCTGTAGATTTCTGTCGTGATGCCAGTTGAGTCCATTTTCTCTTGTTGGTAGCTATCAGATCTGACTTGCACCCACAACAGACTGTGTTTGGGGGGGAAAAGTGTCACTGCTTTTATTTCATGTCTGGCCTGACAAGAATAGTAATGAGAGCAGCAAAGCACTTGCATCCCCAGTTAGCCAGCTACAAAACAGGCAGGCTGAGTCCTCGATGTACTGTCAATTCTGTGTGTTGTGCAGGCAATTAACATTAATGCTGAATTAATTAATGATGAGAAAACATCAAAGGGTTGGGGTGCTTCAGTTCAGATGAGCACCAGAAGATCAGATTGTTATCAGATTGCCTAGGAGTTGTCTGAGGGGATCTTATAACCAGAGTCTTGCTGCAAGCCAGAGAAAGACTGAGTCTTCCACCCTGTATGTCATGTGTTCAGACCTCTAGAAAGTTCTAGGAGACATTTTTATGGAGACTGCGCATTTCTCTTGTATCTATTCCAACCTGTTTTGTAAATATCTCATAAACATTTACAGTTGTTCGGTTTTGGAGATACACACTGCATGGGTCTTCTTAAAATGGTTTATTAGTCACAACTTGTGCATTTTTAAGACAAAGAATCCTTCTAAGCATTGTCTCTGGAACAGGCAAAAATTAAAGGGGAGGAGGTTGGCGGTGAGGCCACAAGTAGAATTTGCCATCTAAGGCAGCATTTTCATTCCCATTTCATACCTTGAGCACAGAATTAGCCTATATATTTTCTGGAGTTATAATTATAGAGTTTGCCTTGTTGGATGGCTCAGAGAAACCCAGTGAACTAAGTTTGTCTGACAAGGTTTTGGTAGCAGAGGGGCTACAGGGGTGGCTTCTCTGAGAAGCTGCTAGAAGTTTCCCATGTTGAAACTAGATGATCTTTAAGGTCTCGTTCAACTCACACCATTCTGCCAATTTCTGATATGTACAGCAGAGTTTTTGGTCCCATCCTACCATCATAAATATCTATTCTTCCTATAGAGCAATGTAAGTCACTGCATTGATGACTGACCTGTCGGCTGTAGGAAGGGGTGAAAAACAGAACTGAGCAGCCTGAGAGCCATTGAAAAGAAATCCCACCACGGTGTGTGGAGGGCAGCATAGAAGTGCTGCTGGAGGGCCACAATGCAAAATTTCTTCCTTCCTGCATTTCTGTCCTCAGAATATAATTAGGTGTGTGATCCCACATGTGCACCTGAAAAAGTTTCTTACTGACAAGAATAGCAAAGTTTTAAAATTAAAAAAATATGAAGCAAAGGGAGTGAAAGTAGTCAATGTTTTATTACCCAAAGAAAACTCTGATGTAGAAAAGTTGCACATAACCCAAACCATCAATTAAATTCACCTCATCTGTGGCCTTCTTGATTTCAAAGGTCTTTGAGAAGACTTGTACAAAGAAAGTTTTAAAAGTTCTTGCATTGCGGTTAGTATTTAAAAAATCATGACTTTTTTTTTTATGACTACACATACCCCATGCCTCTTCCTAAGGTAGCAAACCAAACATCTGGTTTTTAGGCTCAATGATGCTTGGATCATGATCAAAGGGAAAGGTTGCCAATTAACCCCCCTGATCTCCCAACCATGTGTGTTTGATGCCATAGTTTTTCCATCTGATTTATTTCATCTAAGCTTGATATTAAATCCCTTACCAAATTCAGATTAGCCGTGGCTTTCCCAAGTCCCTGACAACACATCAAAGCTCCAGAGGACCCAAAAGACTGAATTAGCCATTGTCTGAGTCTTCACTGAGCTGCTCTTAGAGACATGGATCTGTGTAAGGAACAAAGGGAATAAGTGATATCTCTGCTCTGAAACTTTCAGAAAAGGTAAATGGGTATAAGATAAGGCTAAGCTAAATTTAAACAAGAGGTACTATGCAGAGTGAGCTATATACAATAGAGAGGGCTTGTATTCCTTATAGAAAAATTACTAGAAAATAAGCAGCAACAAAGATCTAGGATAACTTGGAATAATTTTGGTACATGTTTCATCAAAATGGGAGGCATTGTGTTACTAAAGGAAATGTGTTTGCTATTTGTATTAAAATAGCTTTAGAAATGGAGGGAGGAGCCACAAGGCAATGTAAAAATGACACTCTACTGTCACTGCCTACTGCAATCATTAGTTACCTTCTCAGGGCAAAGGGACAAACAGTTTTGGTCTCTCTTGGGGAGCTGGGCTACTACCAGGAGCATGCATCAGTGAGGAAACCTGCAGGTGATGCTTGGGAGAAGGAGGGTAACAGTTTGTTTAGGAAGGGGAAAAAAAGAAAAAAAAGACTGTGAATTTAGCCTTTAGGGCTCAAAGCTAAAAGACTTTGTATACGAGACTGGGTGGGTCTCATTGGCCAGGTAGGAGCACCCAAGCACAAGAGTTATTTATTTTTAGGAGTCTGCACATGTCCCTCACACCTCAGTGAGCCCTCTAAATCAGAGATAAACGAGCTGGATTGGACCCATGCCACTGGCATCACAGCAGCAGCAATAACCAGTGGGTTGGGCAGGACTTTGCTGTCACTCTCTGGGGCAACTCCCCACATGTCCTCTGTGAAGGCATAGGTGGTGTCAGATGCTGTGATGTCTGTATAATTGCTTCTAGTCTATTTTGTGGGAGAAGGTGCAGAATCTTGGGCCCAGCAGTTGAAGTTAGGATTACATCCCAAGGGTTGTTCAGAAGTCAAGGAAGACTGGTGCAAATTTTTGGACCTGTGCTGTGCATTTTTCGGTTTCTCCTTCAAACACATCTGCCACTTCCCAGGGAGCCAATTCAAAATTTTTCCATTTGGGAGATTGTGGGGAGTCATTTCAGAGATGGAGCACAGGCTCAAAATAAGAAGAAAAGAGTAAAGGAGGGAGATGTGGTTTGCTGAAAGGATTAGTCAAGATGTGGGGGTGAGAAAATCCTTTGGGACCTTGAGTAGGAGCTATGCAGGATGGGAAGAAATATCTGTAGCAGCAATATAGTTTTTATTGACTGTTCCTTATAAAGGCAGTTGGGCAAAATAGTAAAGCATGATACAGTGGCACTGAAAGGGCCTTTCTTAAAAAGAAATTCCTTGTTTTAAAAGGAAAGAGAAGGTCAGAAGAGAATAATATAAAATACAGAGCCTAATGTGGTCATTCTCACAGCAATGGTTTGATGGAGGAAGACTCTCCACTGTAAGAAGTACTGCCTGTGCTAGGTAATAGTTATGCTGTTTAAGGAGGAGTCTGAGGTCAGAGTTTGGACCCATGTTTTGTTCTCAAGCCTTGTCTTTAAGATGTGCTGTGTGGCCAGGTATGAAGGCTGTTGTGAAGAGGCAGGAGATGAGCTGCTCTGTATGGTGGAAGGGACAAGTTTTATGTGACAAGAGGAAATATTTCTGGCAGCTGGCTAGTACTGCCCTGGACTTAAGCCATCCGAAGGGGCCTTGGAATATGAAACCTGAGGTCTTGCTCCACTCAGGTATGTTTAAGTGCATGTGTAAAACTAAGTATGTAAATTAAGCCATTTGTTTTCAGTGTGTAATGAATCTAAGAATGTTTATTATCTACAGCCTTTGAAGTCTTGGCATATACTGACATCATTGCTGTTAAACTTAGGCTTATGTATGTGGGTGGAAGGGCAAATGCTGAAATGGGAGAATATTGTTTTTCAGCAGCTGATTGGCATTATGGGCCAGCAACGGCCAATATTATGCCAGAACTTAGTTAAAAAAAAAAGAATCCAGTACACTCACAACTGCACAACTTCAAAAACACACTTAAAGCAAAGATGCACAGAAATTTATGTACTAACATCTCTGGCACTTGGAGTTTAGTTTTTCCCAAATGTGCCACTCAATGCCAGCAAAACTGTTTTGTTTCCTTTCCTTGAAAATGATATTTAAACAAAAAAGCTTTTTCTCTGTACTGAGATCATGTTCAGCTGTACAGATGGTTTTGGTTTTGTTGTAGCACACTCTTACCTACATCACTATCTCCCTCTCTAAAAACTTCCTTCCTTTCTCCTGCTTTATATATATTAGCTCTTGGGTCACATGAATCTCGAAATTTTCTGTTAACAATAAGTGTCTCCAGACAGTTTATCTTTGGACAGACCAACTTCCATAGGCAGATAATAAAGTTTTCTTCCAGAGAAGTGTTGGAAATCTTGTGTTACTTAATGGTGAAATGGGCTTTGTTTCTTTTTAAATGTTTTTTGGGCCAGAACATTTTCTTTACAGTGGAGCTAAAATGAGCCAGACTAGAGCCAGTATCATCTGCTGACCCCCCTTCAAAACATAGGGCAGAAAACACTCTACTGTTCCTGTCAGTGAACCTGGCAAACTTTCTTTACCTAAAACATAATTTCCATGAAGAACAATAGTCCTGAATATATAAATTCAAAAGGAGAAAAGTCACAGTGTTTTCTGGCATGTCTGCTGCTTACTGTTTCTTGCCATTAGAAATATTGTACTTCACTCTTAGCTGACCTCCTCCAGCTTTGATTTTAACCACGAGTGTTCTTAATGCTTTATCTTTGAAATAAGAAAAAAACAATTTGATTTCTCAAATGCCATTTCCAGTCTTTCAACAAAAAGAGGCCATTCATAGCACGTGAAAAACAACCCTGAAATGGTAACTGAGGTATGAACCCCAGTTCTATCTGCTGCCTCCAAGTTTTCACATAGACTGGGAAGAACAGGAATCCATGGGAAGACCCCCAGAAGCAGAAGTGATGAGAGTTTTAAGTTGCTTTTGGTTATTCCCTTTGCCATTTTCAACCCTGGATATGAGCAGGCAGAAAAGGGGAGGGCACCTGGGGAAAATGGGATGGGAGAGGCACAGCAATGAGGCTGAGCACTCAAAAAGTGTGGGAATTGGCCTTCACAGACAGACTATTTTCCCATGGTGCATGTCTGAAGTTGATAGTAGAGTTGGTTACAGAAATACAGATACTTAGAGCTCAATTTTCAAAATCAGGTTTTTAATTCAGCAATTAAACACCTGCACACTGATTATTCAGAAAGCCTGTCAGCACTTACCTCTTACAGTGGGTGTCAAGTGCCAATTTTAGGTCTAAGTGCAGATGTAGGTGCCTGAACAGAGGGTTTCAAGATTGGAAACCGGGCTCTTAACAACAACAGGTTCATCTGTCTGTGACTCCTCTGCACTGAGCAGCAAAATCAGCTGAGCATAAATGGGGAGAGGGCTGAGAATAAGGATTACAATCCAGCTAATAACTATTATGAAACTGTCAGAAGATGACTTGCTGTCTGACAAGGAAAATAGTGCCCGGCTGAACGGGGCAGCAGCCTCTTCAGCTCCAAGTTTAGGTTTCGTTGCTTTGCTTCCTTTTAGTTTTGAACTATTTTTCAGTGCCTTCACCCACAAACTGAGCACATAATTTATTTAATATATTTAATGGATTACAGCACCTTACGAACCCAGAGAGACTGGCTGCTGCTTGACATCCTTCTCCCATGGGGTAGAGGTAGTGGGCCAAGGGGCACCGATGTACCCTACCTGCCACAGGAGTGAACAAAAAGCCCGAGTGCTGGAGTCTGAAGGAACAGAGGAAAAGAGAGTAGTGAAAGACAGGATGCAAAATGAGACATTGAAGGCAGCAGGGCAAACACAGCTCCTGTCATCAGGTTTCTCCCTGATCTGGGGACAGATGGCCTATCATTCCTAGCTTGTGCTTCAAGATCTCCTGGGAGCTGTGATCAAGTATTTTCTTTAAATCCAGGCTAACACATTGATAGTGTGAGCCACATATATCACAGATTTGAGGTATGGATTTCTGCTTTAATCAAAGTAAACCCAGAAAGAAAGGCAGCCTTGTCAGCCTCGTGCTAATATCTGCTGGAATATTTCTTGTGCGAAGGAAAGGAATCAGTTTCAGGTTGTGAAAGAGGGGGCTTCACTTCTGCACATATCCAGCAGGAAGCTGACTGAGAAAAAGCAGCAGTATTCCCAGTGTGTAAGGCTCAGGGCAGGGACAAAATGCCATGAATGTATTTGTGTAGGACTTTCTAGAGGAGGCAAAAGAAAACCCACCAAAGAAAGAGCTCAAGCTGCTATAAAGAGCCTTGCAAATGCCAGTAAATGGCGATAGAGCCTTGCCTTAAAAAGTTTAGCTCTTTGAAAATGAAAGCCCTTCTCAACCAGAGCAGGACTCCTCATTGGGATGAACAAAAGGTTGAGGTGTATGCCTGAAAAGGCAAATTTACTGCAATCTTGAAGGGGGTAGAGGAAGTGCTCTGTCAGTGCACTCTCAAAAGTGAATGTGACAAGACCCCAACCTCTTGCTCCCTGTGGGTGGGAGAAGGACGGCAAGAACTAATGTTCTTCCCACTATCAAAGGAAGTGATGCTGCCTCCCAGATAAGTGTTGCAGGCTGAAGTGGCATTTTAGAAAGCTGCCTGAGTTAGCCCTGGCCTCAGGAGAGCTGGTTGCTGCAACTCCTGCAGCACAGAGGCTGTCACCTCTCCTAAGGATGGCAAAGGTGAAGGGTCCTGTAGGGTTAAGATTTAGAGTGTTAATGGCTGATATTCATTAGTCTGCCATCAACATTTATTGAAGGAATATCTAGCCAACCTAGACCAGAGCCAGCAGACCTTTGTTTTTGTTTGCTCCTTTTCTCTTGCAGCGTGGGGTAAATTAAACAGGAGGACCCCTCCTCTTTTGCTGTTCATCTTATTACTCTTTCCTACCCTCTTGTCCATTCCTTGCCTCTGAGTCTTGGTGCTACCTGCTTGGAAGAAGAGTCTATAAAATGAACAACAGCTGCCCAGAGCTGATGGGGCCTCAAATCCTTTTCTCAGCAAATAAATGGGGAACAACCACACCCAGCTGGATTGGTGGAAAGAGGTATATGATTATTATTAGTATTTTAGCAATGTCAAAAATGATGTTGTCAATAATAGAGCCCCAATGTGCCTATGTATCTCTTGTGGGATCACTGTCTCCATTCAGAGAAAGCAGGAAAGAGTCAGAGAGGGGATGAGTTATCTTGCAGTGAATCACTGCAGGATTAGAACATTTGTTTCTATTTACACTTGGGTCTCCTTTCTCCAAATTGCATAACTTATTCTAGAAAAAGCACCACCTCCTTGACTTGTGTCATGATGGTATTGCTGAACCTTGAGTAGATGCCCTCTCATTTGGGGTTGTTGGTGCAACAAAGCTTTACTGATTTAGTTGCTGGGAATTAAAAAAAAACGACAAAAAAGAGCCCCCAGTTATTAGACTGCTTGTTAAATCCCACCATAGCTAAATAACATCTGGCTTTCTATAAATACAGCAAGCCAGTCATTAACAGTGGGACTATTCACTGTTTACAGAGCTGCATTTGAAAAGAACCAAAATGCAAAGTATTTGCTGAAAACTGCATGGCATCTGCCTGCAATAGACTTTTGATAAACCCTGTCTTACATTCCAGTCATCTTCATATTCCAGAATTTGGATATTTTGTGTATGACTAGCTGTATTATTGTCCAGAGTCACAGACATGTTGCTGCTACAGGCAACATGAGAGTTTCTGAAGTGCACAGAAACTTCTTGTGTTTGGAACAACAACCTTGGATGCTTGCTTCTACTTAGGTATGTGCAGAGAGTTCATCAGAACCAGTCAGCCTTTTATCCAGGTAAAAGCCCTTTGCTAGATCAGGCAAAATAAACACAAGTTGTGCGTTACATCAGGGATTTCTTAGAAACATCTTAGTTATCATCACACTGCAAGCCTCAGCCTCACAGCTGTGTGTTGAAAAAGTCAGAGGAGGTGGGCATAAGTAAGGATCTCCACCCACTGAGGCTGAGCATCTTTATAATCCACTGGACCTCTGATGCACAGTTAATCCACTGATGTTGCAGTCTCTCCAGGACTGGGCTGCCCAACCAGACCATTGCAAATAGGTGTATTAAGCCAGATTTCTTTGCACATGCTGAAAGTTATGAAGCCTGGTTTCCACTGCCTTTTTCCTGTGCAGATATTCTGATGCTTAATAAAACTCATTAGACATTTCCCCAGGGGCTTAGGAGAGAGGAATTTTTCCCTACCTACAACCCAACTCTGTCACACACGTGTAGGAACTAAGTGTGTGTGAGAGATTCATCTGTTGTGTCTAGCTAAAAATTGCCAGAGAGGTTAAAAAGCGACCCTTGGGTGGAAAGACGAGGGTAGGCGCAGTAAGATCCCATAATGATTCCTTTCAGGGAAAAATCAGTCAATGATAGAAGTGCCTGGCACTGAGGCACTGGCCCTGTGTGGTGAAGCCACGTTGGTTTTGCCTCAGCAGGGCTGCTGCATTAATGATATTTCCCAGCGGGATGCTTCAAGGAGGTGGCACAGGAGGGCTGGAGCAATCACTTTTTGCTGTGAGAAAGGCCAGAGAGCTGGCAAGGCTCTCAGCTGCTCATGCAAAGTTATGTTCACCCATGTCAGGATGCACAGGCTCCAGCACATGTTGTAATTATGTTCAGAAAAAGCTGTTTCCTCTTCATTGTGAATAGACAAAGGGATGGATTCTTGCACCTTTTCCTGCTTGCTTCATGCTGCTCCTACCAGTTTGACCTCCTCTGCTATAGCGTTGGTGGCAGTGGCCTCCCAGGGGAGGGAGCCTCTCTGAAGGAGAATGAATTGCTTTGCAATGCATCAGAAAATGGACGGGTGTGAGCTGTGCCTCACCCATTTTGGGTTCGATTTTTTTTTTTTTTATTATTATTTAATTTTTTAGTTTTGTAATGCCATCCATGGCTTCTGAGTGTCTTCCGTATGATAACAATTAGCAATTCTAATTAGTAATTTTATGGAGTCTGTTAGATAAATATCACTCAGGACTGTGCCGTAAGGCCTTAGTTTTCAGTATCACAATGGTAGTGCAAGGCACAAAATGCCTCTTCTGTGGAAGCTGCTGGTGATGCATTTTCTGATATTATGGACTGGATATTTGGGGGAACTGGAAAGAATATGTCATTAAGTGTTTCCTGAGTGGTACTGTGGCAGCATTCCCAGTCTATCCACATACACACACTGATACATACAGCCTGGATGTTTTTTAGGGTTTTAAGAAAAAGATGCCTAGAAAAATCTCCTCAGCAGAAATACAAATAAACAAAAATTCTAAAGGAAAAATAACATAGATTATAGCCATTCACAAAACCTGCAGTCCTGAGTGCAGAACATTAATGAGGTGAGAGCTATAGAGATGATGCTGTTTGAGTTGCTGTTTTTGCTACTTTTCCTTAGTCAGTGCCTCTCTTCCAGATCGTAGCTTGATGGAAACATAATTGAAGATGATGAGAAACATCTCACTGACTGCAGTCATCTTTGGATCAGCAGCCTCCAAAGTGCCTACAGATTGGATGTTCCATCTTGGGTAAGTCTGGGGGGTTTTACTGCCACCATAGAGAGGTAGGAGGAAGATCCCATATGTTTCTTTCTGCCTGGGACACCTAGTGCAGTGGTGTAAAACGAGTAAGTACATCCTCCTGCTTATTTTCAGCCCAACAAAAGTGTGGAACCACCCTGAGTCACCCTGGTCAGAGATAGGTCAACTTATTTTTTAATATTAGGTGTGCTTACCCTTGGCTGTATGATGGATCATGAACCTGCTGAGAGCTGTGGTGGAAAATGTGGCCACAACCCAAGATCTCGTAGGCTGTGCTCTCCCCTAGCACTGTGTTCAAGAAGGCAAATGTGTGTGGGGCAGGGGGCTGAATGCTTTGAAACTCAGCTCAGTAGCGCCCAGTGCTATAAAATATGCGGTATTTAAATATTGTCAGCAAACCAAGGAAAGCTGTCAGAAATTGATGTAACTTTTGATGTTCAAAACAGTAATGGTAGAGGTTATTACAGTTTTATGCAATATGTAAGGAAGAGATATTTTAAATTAAACAGGAAATTGGCATATAGTGATAACCAACAATAAGTGAAGGTGTTTCTGATGAGATACCTTCAGCCTGTGGGACTGTGTACATGCAACACATGAGCAAAACTTCTTGTGAAACCTTCACACCATGTTCCTAGCTCAGAGAGCAATAGATACGAAACCACCAAATTAGGAAAGAGGGAAGTTTCTTCCTCGAATTAGAAGGAAGAACAATCTGGACTCGAGATCTATTCTACCATTATCTTTAAGTAAGGGAAGACTATAAGCACAAGAGAAGTATTAAGGGCTATAAGAGGCCCTCACACCCCATTCATAGTCTGATCTTCAACCTAAGACAGCTTGTAGAGACCTTGGTGTTGAGTATGTCTTATGGTTTTTAGAAACCATTGAAGGATTTAAGCAGCACAGGTCCCACCTGAAGAGAATGATAGCCTGAGGCTGAGATGTAAAAGTGCACTGAGAGCCAAAGCCACAGCCCCAGGGCCATCACCTCCACCAGCAAAAGCACAGTGTTAAAATCAAAGCAGCCATGCAACGCACTCCTCTCTATGGGCCAACACTGAATGCCAGAAGAAGTCAGCTCCCCAAAGCACCTGCCTGCTGAATCCCCTGAAACCACACTGTGTTATTCCTTTCACAGAGATTGGTGGGACATTCTCAGCCCCAGCTCATTTAAATCTTTGGCTGATGTATTAACACAGAGCAGGAGAGGAATGAAATAAAGTGTGCAAGGGACAGAAATGCACACTGGCTCTCCTGCGGGGTCCTAAAGTGAAATCCCAGTGTTGGCCAGTTTACTGTGGCCAGTTGGGGTGTAAAAGTTACCCATGCTTACAGGGCAAGACAAAAACTTCCCTCTTCTTTTCTGAGAGTTCTCTCCCCTCCATGAAGTTTGTTACTGCTCTGTCACCCTGCAAAAGGACTTAGCCGCTCCATGAGGACATGCATCTGCAAGCCCTTCTGACTACATCATAACTAATCTGCGATAAAACTGACTCAAAGCTGGACATCTTCCTGAGCTTAATAAATTTCTTTTTAGCAGGAAAGCCCAAAAACATAACCAGTATAGTAATATATCACAGGACATACTCTTCAGTTTTAATTTAAAATATTTTACTGCTGGCATAAGCTTTAGAATGACTTTTAAGTGCATTTTATCTGGGCTTTCTATGATATAAACTTTTATGCAGTCATAATTGATGTAAGTCGGGAGAAGAGTGCACCACCACACCAAATGAGAGTTGCATCCCTGACCTATGCCAGCCTTAGGGAGCAGATGACAGTGGATGGTAAATGCAGGTCTTGTAATATGAAATAGCAAATTAACTGAATAGTAATTATTGTTGCTAATAAAATGCACCCTGAAATTGGTACTTGACTGTGTTAATAAATTTTGGAGTAGCTTTTCTCTGTAAATATTATAGCCTTACCATGTTCCAGCCATAAACAAGGAGGCTGAACATGGCAGTGGTCCCATCCTAGAAGGCGGAGGGCTCTGTTCACCACGTGTTTCCCTATTAAAGCCCACCTCCAGTGCTTCATTCCTCACATAAACACTTGCTCCAATACCAAGCTGGTACTAACTGATGAGACTTCCCCACAATAATGGTTTCTGAGCCCAACTGCCAGGGAAAATACTTCATTTGACTTCAGGAGCCCTTGGACCTGGCCAAAACCGTAGGAGCCACGTAACCTAATATGAGCCATCTAATAATACTCTATCCCATGGGCATTTAGGTGCCCTACATGGTTGATGCATAGTTCAAGGCACCTCTAAGAGCAGTTGGTGTACAGCCAAAAGTGTGGTGTGTATCCACAGGGGCACAATTTGGGCTTGGAAATAGATGGCTTTTTTTTGGGTGGTAACACCACCTAACTGTATTACCCACAGCATTACTGTGACTGGCCCATCCAAGTCCCTCTTCCCCTGTTTACTGACGTATTCTTTCTTTATCTGTAACAGGATTCAGAGGTCACCTATCCACAGCAGTTTTCATACAATGGACAGACCCATTTTAGGCCAAGTACTGAGAGAAAATGTTCAAAGCAGCATGAGAAGGTATTCATATTTTTTTCCTACAGATTTGTGTCTCATCAAAATCCCCTGATCCTCCCTTAGAAACCACAATCTTGCTAAGATACACTCTAGCTTAAACCACAAGCCTCTAGAGTGTGGAATATGTATTTAAAACAGATTTCTGGAGGAAAAAGAGCCATTACTCCATTTGCAATTCTTGTTGCCTCTGCAAAGGAAAAATGTGGGATTTATGTTATGCACCACACAAACAAGGGATGGAGGGCAAAGACTGAAACTGGGTGGGAAGGCACCTATCCAACACCATGGAGCAAAACACAGCAGAGGCACAGGGAAAATTTCACAGTGGAGGTGGAAGGGAGGAAAAGAAACTTGAAGAAAAATCAGTGAGGAAATATATTCTTTCCTGTTTTCTTTTTTTTAAACCTAAATCTACCTGGCATAGAGTTAAGCACTTTTCCAAATGAGTGTTGTTATAAATAGTGCTCTGCAATGCAGCCTTCACATATGACTGTGTCAGCCTGCAGACAGCAAAGTGTGTCTCCATTTATAACCTCACTTTCTTACCTTGGTTCATCACCTTAATTTGCCACTGTTACCTGGGAGCTGACAGCTTCCAATTACAGTCACATTTGCAATTCCGACAGGAAGCATCAGGGCCCAGGTTTTAAAGGTTTGGTTTATTCTTTTCTGAACAAGTGTTCTCCCTGAAGTCCACTCAACAGCTTGTTTCTGAGATTGTGATCTTTTTCACAGAGGTGTTCTGAACTGTAGTGAAGTGTAACCTGTGTGGACCTGAGGTAGTTCTCACTAGAAATGTTACACACAGTTACTGCAGATTCCAGGTGCTACTTTGAATGTTTTCTGCATTTATACAAATAAAATGACCTTTAAATTTGGATCAAAGTTTTCTTTAGAGATATTTGCAGGTATAAGGTGGTGAATTGCTCATTTAAAGTGGCTCAGTGAGTAACAGTCTGATACGAAGACAGATTTGGAAAGAAGTCATGGAGAAATCAAAGCTGGTGGTGAGTGAGGTAAATTGGAGGAGAGTGTATGGGAGCTGCAGCTGCGCAGGAGGCAAGCACAAAGCTTGACCTGCCCTTCCTTCCCTTGTCAGTTCCTTTGATGTCCAGACACCACAGGACTTGAGACCAGGATGCCAGATTTTCCAGTTGCCTGTTCCCAAATTCAGTCTTTCTGTCCCTTCAACCAGCTTCTGAATAGGAACGAGAAAAGGAAGAGGAATGTCATTAACAGAGTGATTGCCCAAAGAGGCTGAACATTGGCTCTAGGGAAGCTGGTGAAGCATCTTGGAAGTGCTCTGGAGAACAAAGATCCCTCTGGGGAGAACATTTGTGGGATATTGAAGGTGGTCCTTATGGCTGAAGATGGATCTCAGACCTGATCCTCACCTTTGCTGTTGTCCAACCACTGTGTCACCCTTTGTGGCCCCAGGACACCAACCAAGTAGGGTAACTCCAATGTAGGAGCTGCTGCACCTGAATGATTGTTTTTTCTTTTTCAAAGAGTTAAGTAGAAGTTGAAGCTAAAGGAGAGACCAAGGGACACCAAGATGCTGGCAAGGAACAGGTCAAACAAGCTGTCTGAAATTTGTAGCCAGCTCAACAGAAATCCTGCTGGAGAGGAGAGAAACAGATGCAATTTTCCTTTCAAATATATGGCAGTGGATAGAAATGAAGTCTCTTCCATGCTACTTCTCCTCTCATCTTCTGGTGATGCCCGCTGACAACAGATGCCACAGTTAGAAGGACACAGCCCAGGAAGGGAAGCTGGTACATCTCCCACCTCCTGGTTTGTGTCTTTTTGTTCAAGCTGCCGCCATCCCTCCTCTTTGTATTTAGCGGCCTCTAACAGAGCACTGCCTCTCTACTCTGTGCAGGAAGGAGACAAAAGCAGCTCTGAAATAAATGCCTTCTCCTCAGAGCAGGGCTACTTGCTGGTCTCATCCTGAAGTGAGTGGAGAATCCTTGAACTGGGAGAAGTTGCACTGGCCGTGTCAGGGACAGCCTGGAGTAGCTGCTGATTCTTGCTTTTATACCTTCATTTCCCCTCTTAGCAGCAGGTTTGAAAAGTGACATCACCTTACATCCTTGTGTCAGAGGCCTTGACCCATTATTTAGTACTTCTTTACAAGATTAAATAGAATCTCTTTGAGTACTTAAACAGGGACAAGGCACAGGAAACCGTATGGCTTTCTACCCTGCTGGGATCTGAATGTAAATAGGATCTGCTTTTTAATCACAGGATCATCTTTAAAACACAGTATAAAGGGCAATTCTCTCCTCTTTCCAAAGGAATTAATTTTATGGTATAAGAAATTGAGAAGGAAGCAGGAAGGGACTGGTGGGACTGTGTGGGCCAGAAGTCATATGCTCCAAGCAGCTCCCTCGTGTAGTTAATACAGTTTGATTAAAATTAGTTTGGTTTTTTGTTTCACTAGTTATCATAGAGGATTGCTCCCAGCTCTGAGAACCTATCCTTCAGGGTGCAGCAGGAGCTCCAGCAGCATTTCTCCAGCCCTACGAGCACAGTGATCAGTTATTCCCAAGCAAGATGGGCCAAGGCAGCAGTCACAGAGTAACTGCAGGATGGATTTCAGCATGCCACAGGTCCATTGCCCTAGTGCAATCCCTGAAATGTCACGGGCACATGCTAGAAAGGACCTGAGACCGTGTTTTTCAACGTGCAGGAACAATTAGTCTCGTCTGGTTTGTCTCCAATGTGAAACACAAGGAGAGAAGTGGAGGTGCCTTCCTTGGGACTTTGCATCCCTAAGAGAGAAGAAAAGGCTCTGCAGAGGGTGGGACCAGCCCACCTCTGTGTGCTGTTTCTGAGAAGAGTATTTTCCTCCGTGGTGACGCTGGGGCTGTTGCAGGCTGCACCACACATGCATCTGCTGTTTCCCATCTAAATATCAGGCAGCATGGGTGAATAACAAGCAGAGACACCTGTGCCTGCACTTCAGTTGATCATTTTCCTAATTATATGACATTTTTTTGTGGGTCAAAACATGCTAAAACAACCACTTAGTGGAAAGCTGGTTAGAGGTGCGTGACTGACTCACTAATAAAATTGTTGTGCACTTAGTACCTCTCAGAAGAGCCTAAAGCACCTGCTGGATTTTGAGCCTGATTCTCTTTTCCCTTACACCAATGCAAATCAGGAATGACCCCTACCAGTCATTGCCCATGTATAGCACACACATAAAGGCTAAAAGAGGAGGAAAGTCATTCAAGATGGATGGAGAGATTAATCACATGTGAAATGCCCTAGGCAACTTGGGTCACCCTATTGCAGTTGCACAGTGCCACAGGCTGCAAAAAACATGGAATGAGTGTACATCCTGGGACTTCTTAGGGCATTGCTACCCAGTACTTGAATCTGACTACATGTATGAGCTGGAAAAGGGTTTACCAGTTTGGTGATGGAATGAGGGACACAACACAAGGGAAAAGCAAAGCAGTTTTAAAGCAAAATACCTTAAATTTTTTTTCTGTGTTACTTAGAGGGATGAGGTATTATGCCTTTCTCTCTGAAGTTGTTGGAAGCTGCAAAATGCAACCAAATGTGCAGGACTGGGAGAAATAAAACACAACTAGCATGTGTGAAAGAACAGCTTCCTGAGGCACCTTTGGTCTTGCCCACACACAGTGAATTGCTGTCCTTCCCAAGAGAGGCAGTGGGGGAGAGAGTGCAAGTGGAGGGAGGAACACAGATCTTGCAGAAGAAAACTATTATCCAGTTTGGAAGTGGGGACACACACAATTCTGGGAAGCTTTCAGTTTGTGCTTTTGTCATTTCTACATGTGCTCCCAACCATGTTGCTGAGCATGCTGTTGTGCCAAGGTGTTTGCATTGTCTTAAAGCCCTTTATGAATCACGTCTGTGCAATACAGGTTTTTTGTTTTGAAGAGCCATGAGATCTAACAAGAATTTTTCCTGTCTCTGGCATAGTGGAATTATTTATTGGAAGAGAAGCAGTCAGGTATGAAATGAATGAATTTCATAAGCAACTTTTTTTTAATGTGTTCTTTCAGTTCTTTTTCCCTTGAGACTTCCCACCATCCTGTGCCTGCTTTCCCCACTTGATCTGTTGTGAGAGGATTGATTTCCAAAGAAAAAAATACCATTTTGAAAGACTTTTCTGAAATCATAACTGACTGGCAGGGAGACAATTTAATAGGGGGAGATGAAACTGGGACACTGGAGATAAGAAGTTAATAGGGGATTTAGTCATATACACAAAACAGAACTAGACAGGTGGATGTAAAACAGCTCTTTGATTTCCTGCAGAGCTTGCTGTAGTGAACAACACGTTCTCTGAACGTCAGCAAGGATCCATCTCAAATGTAAGTGGCCACTGTCTTGTGGGTTATGTGATCTAGATGGCTGGAGCTGGAGAGAAATGGTGCTTGTATACTCTCTCTGCTCAATTGTAGAGAACCACGCTATGATGAAGCGCACAAGATCAGTGTCAGAGGAAGAGAAAGATATAAAACCTGTAACTCTTTCACAGTGGAATTCTAGGATTGTTACCCTGCTGCCTTCTTTTTAAAGTATTGCTGGGAATAAACTTTAAGATGAGGTCTTTGAGGGTACCATCGGTTTTATGGCAAGGGTCTGCAAGCACAACATGAGTGTGCATACTTGAAGCACGGTGTTGCATGTTTTAAACACCAGCATCAAGGTAGCAAAATATCTGCAGAATTAAAAAGTGAAATGGAGCACCTCTAAATCCCTCATGTTTGCACAGAGAAAACATCTAGCATTTCCCTGGTCTGCAGAGATTTATTGTGGTTCTTTCTCCTGGACGGCTTGGAAATGGCAGGAACTATTCCAGGGTGTCCCACAACCTCCATGGTCCCAGACAGTTGCTCCAGGAGTTCAACATCATCAAAACACAGCAGTGCACTCTTTGTAGGCTCATTGCCACAAGCGGCAGGGAGAACTGGGGGTGTTGACTGTGGGCTGAAGGACCCATAATATGGCTCTTAGGACACAAGGCATGAACCAAATCCAGGACTGCAGGATAAAAAAAAAATAAAATAGAGCAAGTGGGGAGGTAGGCCTTCAAATCTGTAAACTATTAGGAATTACTGCCTGACAGTAGATGACTCTTTAATGTCCCAATGCACCCAGTTATTTAGGTGTCTAACCCCCATTAATTTAAAAATAATTGATAGCCTACCCTTTTATCTCTTTTTTTGGGGTTGGTGTTTTATTTGCATGAATTTCTCACCTGTGCAAGGAAGGAATAATAGCTTTCCTTTACTTTACCAGGTGATGTAAGGATAAATATCAAAGGCTGTCAGTCTTGGTTAGGGCACTTGAAAGGACAGAGCAAGATCACTGCACATCGACAAGTATGTGAGTTATCAAGCTGGCTTTAGGGCAGAACTGTAAGGATCTAATCTGTGTGGAAGATGAGAAAAATAATGTGGATCGAGTTACTGCTCATCTGCTGTTCACGGTTCAACCCAAATATTAAAGCATGCACTCAAATGGGAGGTAGATGCTGTATTTTATTTTATTTTATTTTATTTTTACTTTAGAGGTTACCATTTCTCCTATGGTTTCTCTTCACAGAACCAACCCTACTGGCTCAGTGCCGTAACATGCCAGTTTACAGGTACCATCAAAATGTAAAACTCATGAGAATGTACATTGCAGCTGGTTTTCACCTCTGACAGCCAAACCAAGCACAAAATCAGTGCAGACTTGCCCCGTGTGTGTCACTGAAGTCCTTCAACAGGTGTCATCACCAATCTAATTAGAAAAACCTTCCAATCTTCCTTTGCCTCCCTCAGGGCCATATAGAGAAGAGACACCAGCAGAAGCCTTCAGCTGTTACAAGCACAGCTTTGGCAGCTCCAGTAGTCTTCCATATCCACTGATTAGAGCTTCCCTTCAGCTGAGGCCAGGCACACACCCATTTCTTCACACTGCACCCAGGCCTGGGTTCTGCAACAGCCCCCAGAAAACCTGGGTGAGTTAGTGCTCAGCACAGTGAATATGGGACAGACTATGATGGAATTTTCCTATGTTGCAATATACTTTTGCAGGTATATTCTTTCTCTTCTTCCCAGGAATTAGAGGTTGGTGGGGTTCTTTTGAGTACTTTCACAGGTTGTGGGTGTTTCTGTTTTTTTTGAATCACAAGACATTGGCTTCTGGTAAAGGTGTTTTATTGGCATCACTGGACCTTTGAATCAGGTATGACAAATTCTCCATGATGCAAAACTGAGTTGCACAGGGGTAGGGAATAAGATTATGTTTACTACTCTAGGCTTTGCATCTCTTTCTCCACTAGTTTTATTTCATTGACCTCTGCACAGCTGCTCTTGATGCTTTCCCCTGCAGGAAGAGAATTACTCTCTCCCTTGAGCTTTGCAATGCCTAAGAGATTCAGAAGCTAAACTGGAAATTTTCAATATCAATTACACCTTTACTGCTGAAATACAGCTGCCTGTGAATAATCATGGGTTTTTTACTGCTAATAGGAAAAGAATCTCTCACAGTTGTTAATTAACACTGCTCCAGATTTATCATTATTTCAACAGGATAGCCTCAGGATGGACTTAACCACTTGCTTTCCTGGAAGCGGTTTAGATGACTTAGTCTTACTCAAGAGCATAGAATAAATTGTTGACTGGGGTGTTTCAGAGGATGGGAGTGTTGGTGGAGGCTGCTGCCCTGATACCACTGAAATCCAGTAGGATTTTGGTATGGCTTATCCCAAGATTTTGGTGTGGCTCATCCCTGAGGTCAGACTCTGAATTTTGCAGTAATGGACAGCAATTACCAGGCTCATAGTAAGTTGCAGAGGTCTATCATCAGAGTCCTGATTGCCCAGAGCAAGAATGAATTTCATTTCGTGACCCATTAGTGATCTCTAATTTTATGAGAAGTATTGCTGCTTAATTCACTTATTGAGGTTAATATTGAAAAGCTTTGCTTACTTTGAATACTCTTCCTCTTATCATTTGCAATTAACAATGGTGCAGTAGGGAAAAACGAAAGATCAATGAAGCCTCTCTTATCTTTTAATATCCACCTTGTGAGGTGAATTTCTATTCTCTTAGAAGGCCACAGTGTTGGGTTCATTCTGAAGATGGATGTTTTTGAGACTGCTTGGCAACTTTCCACCGCTTCTATGTCAGACTTGATCACTAATTCCTACCTCTGTCAAAGGTTAATAGAGGACTGCTATGTGTCTAATTGTGCCTCGCTGTGGAAAGGGGTCAAATAGGTTTATAGGGATGAATCTCTATTGATTGCCAGGAGTATTTAAATAATTGGACTCAAGCAATCAGATTAGTCAATTATGATTATGAGATGGGTTTATATGAGGTAATGCACATGCTTGACATAGATTGCAACTGATCCAGCTCCATTTGTCTTAACATGCTGAATTTTCACTCATTTCCTTATTAAAGATGAAACTAATTAGAATAAGTTTTAGGTATCAGTATATAAAATTGACTAGAAATTCATAAAATAATATGCAGCTCTAGAGAATACATAGGGAAGTGGGCCTTCACTTATGAGGGAGGGAATAAACTGGGTGTTACAAGCATTAATGAGGTCAGTCAATGACAAAAAGAATGCAGGTGTCTCTCAGAGATACCCACAGAACATGAGTCATTCTCCGGTCCTTGTAGCTATTTGCCAGAGGGTGAAAGAAAACCCAAAAAACCCCACAAACTAAAACAAACCTTGGGAATTATGAACCTGAGTCTGAGGAACACAGTGCAAAAACAGCTTTACCACTTGGAGGGCAGAGACCTGCAGTCGTATCCACCAGGGGCATCCTTTAGAAACCTACCTCCCCCATAAGGATTCTCACACGTTTCTGCAGTCTTTTAGGAATGCTACAAGGGCAGTCAGGAGGCAGGAAGACACAAAGCTTTGGGGTCCTGCTAGCCAGGGGCCTGCTTTTATGCTGTAGGAGGGAAATTCAAATATACGACTCCAAACTCTTGATGTCAAAGACCAATAATGCAGACAACCCAAAATGTGTTATTTTTGAAAGCTTGCCCTGTTTTCCTGATTCCAGGAGGACTAACTCACTGTTTTAAACATGAGCCATTCTTGACTTCAAATTTCAATACAAAACTGTGCTGTTGCTGCTGGGAGATGTTCAGGGTTACAGAGCTGAGGAAGCAAGCAAAACCTTCTTGCTTTGCCTTAATGAACAACATAGAAAATCATCTTGCTAAGGCTTTCAGGCAAGCAGTTAAGTTATTATCAAATCTGTTTCTTTTTAAACTGTCTTTAAGGATTTCAAGTTCCCCCTATTTTGCAGGTTACACTGGGAAGCATTTACATTTGTACACTTCTGATAAGCTGCAGCCACTGCCATGTTGTACAAAGTGAACACACACCCATGCCATAACCCAAGACATCACAAACTGCAAAGTCATCTCAGTTAGTTAAACTAAGGAAAAAATAAGGCAAACTTTGAGAAATTTGGAAAAAATGTTTTAAGCTAAATCAAAAGTCCAGTGACTTTTGTCCTGTATGTCTTAAATAGTGGAAGAATGGTCCTACAGGATGAGACCATAGGTCCACCTGACCCACTATCCCAATTCAAAAGGAAATGGGAGAAGAAGATGAAGAACCAGACTTGAATATAGGGGTATCTTCCCAGCCAGTACTCTAAGAATTAAGACCAAAAAGCCAGAAGTTCTCCAGGTTAAATAACCATAATTTGATGGTAGTCAGTGCTATATAACAAAAGCCGGGTTGTTGTTATGGGTATTTCAAGGATCTACTTTCATTACTGAGTGAAGTTTACTTTTAAAAAAAAAAAGGAAAGATAGAAAAAGCTCACAAACCTGGCTGAGAGCCAGACACCAAGTTCATTGCTATCAAAATAAAGACACTGTGAAGCCAAGTGGACTTTTGAGTCAGGAAAGGGGAAGAACAAGCTTGCTGTTGTATTTTTAAATTGGCATTACCATAATCAGTCCCGCTAGTACAATTTGGAGGTGAAGAGTTCACTCTTTAAAAATTTCCTGCCATCCCAGCACTTTTTTCATAGTCCAGACCCACACAGTTAATTGTAGCATGCCATCCTTTCAAATGCATGGCTCATCAAAGGAAACTGCAGCAACCACAGGCTGCCAGCACCGGGTGGGATATTCTGCGTCAGGTGCTGAAAAGGTTAAGGCTGTTGACACTTTAAGGTTATTAATTAGGTTCTAAAAAGCTTGTAGGTTTTAATTCTGGAAAGCATAGGTGGAAAGTTCCTATATTTATTATCCATGGTTATTTCAGCTCTGCTGTGGATTCAGAAAGTTATCTTCACAGGCAGAAACACTTTAAATGAAAGTTTGAATGCTGCAACAACTGGGATATCTGGGAAAAGATCTCAACACTGTCCAGAATTTCTGCAAGCACAGCCCCAATTATCATCAGCCCTGTGCTTGCCCACAGAAACAATTGTAAAGTCTACAATGGAATAGGGAAAAATCACACTTTTAAAATTTGATTTTCTTTCCTTTCTGTGGCTTGCAAAATGTTTTACCAACATTTGCAAACTACCCTCTTCGTATGGTAAAGTTTTACGAGCTGGTTTTACATGTGGGTGAATAAATTAGAGAGGGACGGAGGGATCTTCCCATCCTCTGGCGGATCCTCTTGGTTCCTTTTCAACCCTGCTGGCCGTGTGTTGCTGGGAAGAGCTGAAAGCTTCCACTGGTAGTCTTTCAGTGAAAGCAGTTTTCTTGCAAAAGATCTCAAGTTTTTTGTCTGGGAAACAATTGAGGTCATACCTGCAGGGGCAATTAGAAACTGACTTTCAAATCATCCACAAGCAGGGGCTTTCCAGCCCTCATTAACATGGCCTTTTGCAGCTCTGGGTTTTGGGGTGGCTTGTTCCCCATTCTCCGTCACCATCCTTGTGTTTTCTTTGGAGCTAATGAGGGGGAGAGGCTGGAGGGTTACAGGGCTCAAGTTCACCAAGTCAGCCACCTTGCAGTGGCCTTTTCAGCCTTCAGTGCCTGTCCCAAAAGGCAGCCCTGGGGGAGAAGAAGGTGTGCTGTACACAAGCTGGTTCGCTGAGGACCCTCATTAAAGAGCCTGGGCTATGACCTAGAGCTATGCTGAAGGGGACACCTGGCTGCAAGGCCAGGTGAACTGAAGCTTTCCTGTAATGCTGTGGTTCTTTGTGTGTGTGCAGAGATGCCTTTGGCCAGCACTGGTGGCTTGGGTTGGCAAGGCAGGAAGTGTTTTTTGATTAAGCAAGACCCCTCTGCTCCTTTCATGGAGTGGCTCATCAGGGAAGCATAGGGCTAAATGGCCAATGAACTGAATAGGACCAAGACACATTTTTCTATGATTTGTGTTAAGATAGTAGTGATTTAAAATCATGCCATGGCCATTTGTTTTATTAATTCAGGGCTGGTCAAAGGTATATTCTCCAGAAGCCAATTTTCCTAGGAAAAGCCACTTTAGCCTAAGGACAATCTCAGCTGAAGTTACTATGTCACACATTTGAGGGAATTTTAAGCAAAAGAGCTTGGAAAGCAGGGGAAGAGGAGGAACCTCATGAATATCCCTCCTCTTTTTCTCTCTGAAAGAAAGAAAGTTTAAGAGAGGAAACAAATTGAAATTTAATCTGAAAGCTTCGGTTCCTCTGAAACACCCACGGTGCTTTAATATGGGCATGTGTTACCCCTCATCCCTGGTGCTGATGCTCGTAGCACCCATTGTAGGGCAGGACCTCTGCCTGCTCAGTGCTGCTCAAAAGCAGAATAAAAGGATAGTCTCAGCTGTGAGGAGTTTGAATCCCACACTCTTAGTCTTCATCTTGCTTGGTATTTTGAGCTCTACGGCAGATTTTGTGACATGGGTGCCATCAGCTTGATGCCGTTGAGAAGTCTCTGCAGCAGGCGGGCTTTCCTTCACAATGCTGTATTAATTGCTATTATGTTTTGCTTTCTGGTTGTGGCATGTCAGTAATCTGCTACTTACAAATGTCTGCTCCCTCGGGAGAAAATAAATCACATGTATTTTTTGGAACCAATCCTTCCTCAATACTTAGGAAATGCATTTGGTAATAATATTGGCTGTAATCCTCCTGAGAGAAATTAATTATAAACATGTAGCAAGGTAATCAGGAAGCTGCTCTTGCTGTGACATTGAGCAAAGAACACCGAAGCAAGCGGAAAGGTTGGATTGAATTAAAACTGAAGCGTGTCGTGCTTCCATGGGTCAGATGGGATACAAGGCTGTGCTAAGGAGCCCCCCCATGCAGGGGCAGGGAAAGGAGGGAGCTGGTTTGGACAAAATAAGTAATTATGGCATGAGGTTTTTATAGCATGACTGCTGGTGTGCCGGTCCATAAGTAGAGACTGCTTCTGGTAAGGTGGTGGACGCTGGTCTTGCGTTGAGATGAACATGTGTGGCTGAGTGCCTGTGCCTGCCCATGAGGAAAAATTCTCATGGGTAATGAGTAAGAGCAAGACACGTTGAGGGTTGAAATAGCATCATCATCAACAACCATGTGTTATTGCTCTTCCTCTTGTGTATGGCTGCTTCCTTGCTCTTGTCTTCCCATTCATCCCTGGAACCTCACAGATGTCCATCCACTCCTACCATCTTTTTGCCTCTCTCCTTAAGCTTTCCCCCCCAGGTAGTTGAACAGCTGAGTTTTGTTTTGCCTCTTCTTCGGCCTTCCTCACTCAGCATTTCCCAGCACTGTCATGCCAATTTATTCACCAATAAAACAAAAATGAATGTGGTTTACTTGCAGAAAGTTGACATGAGGACAAAGAAAAAAAAAAATCTGCTTTTATCCCTGTTTCTTTATTTTGTTTGGGGTTTTTTGTTAGCAGCAGGACCTGCTCAGATGCCTGGAATATTAGAAGTCTGTCCATATATACTGGATTAATGGGCTAAGCATGAGGGAGGTGGTTAAAAGTGCAGGAGAAATGCAGTTTATCCCATGACACATATTCACCCTACCCCTAGCCACCCAAGCACAAGGTATAGATCTCAGTGTTAAAGAACACCACTGTCTCACTTATCACAGGGACTCTTTATAGCCTGAGAAAGTGAGAGCTACAGGAGTCATTTGAAAGTATAGGGGGGAAATCAAAGCAGCAGATCTGTGGTAGAGTGGTTTGTTCACCCTGGAAAACCCCTGCTCCCCAGTGGGACAAGGCTGGGGGGATGGCTGCTCCAGATGGCTTTGGCTCTACCCCCACATAGCTGTAAATATTTTCTGAGCTCACCAAACCTCTTTCAAGTGGCTGTAATGTTCACCTTCAGGTTCAACTGCAACTGACCTAAGCTGCTTTCTGCAACATATAAGCCTCCAAAGCTTCAAGTTCTGCTTTTATTGGGGACCAGGACTCTTTTATAGAGGCTGTCCAGGCGTTCTTGCCCTCAGTCTTTATACACGTCTTCTTTTGTCTCTTTTTCATCTCACCTCTAGGCAATTACATCTGTTATTTTAAAATAACTTTTTTGAGATCTGAAGTATGTAGAAGACAAAAAAAAAAACCAGTTCAAAGAGAAGGAAAGAATACCAAAATCAAGATACTGCCACTGTCTTTCAAGAAATGACAACATTGCTATTTATTCTCTTTACTTCTAAGAGATTAAAGCTGAAAGCACTGATGATGCAAAGACTTGCCTGCATTTAGCTTTCTTAAGTAGTCACATCAACATAATTGGGATCATTTCCATTCAGTGTATTTGTGTTGCTTTTAAATAGATCATTGTCCTTTAGAAAAATCATCTCATCTTGCATAGTTCCTTCTCCAGCTCTCTGTATAGGAGGTCCAATTTTTCCTTTGAAATATATTGTGGAATGAAAATTCAAGGCTGAAATCCTTCAAGAAATGTAATTTGCTACAGTTGAGTGGCTGGCTTCTAATAAGATGACTCCTTTCATGTCTGAGGTCACTAACTTGGTAACATATGCCATCCCTGATCTCCATAAAGTGCCTAATGACCACGCTTCTCAGAGGCTGGAAAAAAAAACTGTTCAAGGTACAAGAGTATAGAATTTGACACTGGTGTTGCAAGGTGCTAGTCTTCACCTTTTAAATTAGCGGAGTCCACAGATTGCCAGGTCTCCTTGAAGGTCTGACATTGTCCTGCCTTGTCCATTTAAAAAGGCCTGGATAGGAAGAAATCCTCTACATGGCTGCACCCTCCTTTGCTTTAGCTCCAAGTATTAGCAAAGGGCTGAAGGCCACTAGGCAGGCTGGGCTGACAGGCATCTGGCATGCAAACAGAGAGGCAATGCTGCCAGAAGGGAGAACCAGGACATGCCAGGATGCTGGTGGGTTCATTATTATTGGTTTTGTATCCCCATGAGACTGCTTCCCATGAATACTTGATAAAGCCCGAGAAGGTCAGTACAGCTTGTTTACTCTCCATATGGCACTTCTGCATGTCCCTGCTCTGTGTGTGTGTGCATGTGATTCTCAGCCTTTAGCCCGTGGCACTCATCCAGGTCCCACTTTTTCCTTATTGGATTAATTCATGGGCAGCGGAATAAAAGGACAAGTTCTTTATTACTCATCACAGGTGAGAAGCTGTATGTAGTCTGAGCAAACCTGAGGGGAAGCTTTCCTGTGTTTTGTGTTTGTGTGTGTATGCATCATTATGGAAGCCAATTACCCAGGATTGGGTCTGTGAACACCCTGGATGGACTGTTTACTCCTCAGTGGGTTTTGCCAGTTTAGGCACATGAGCTGAGCTAGGCTGGCAACCTCCTCAAGGAGAAGTAAGCTTATTCAGCAGGGAGTCACTAGCCAATACAGATTAAAGAGGTTGCCTGGACGGTGTGTGTTAATCTTGCAAAGGGAGTTTTGCAGGGATAATTGCCTCTGTGTTTGCTTTTGGCTGGAAAAAACTGGCTGTACTCAAGTTTCCTATTTCTCTGTGCCATGTAAACCAAGCCGAGGTAGCTTTGTAGCTTTAATAAAGTGTGCAGGAGGCAAAACAGCTCTGGGCCGCGGTCTAGGGGGGACAAAAGCTGGAGACTTGGGTTGTGGCAGCTCACAGAGGTTACTGGTCTTGGTGCAAAGGGGGTGAAAACGCCCCTGCAGTGCTCTTGCTCCAGCCAAGAGTGTGGTGAAGCAGTTATTGTCCCTGTGAGATGGATTTGTGTTGCCAGTGTGACTGATGGGATAGCACAGCTCCCCCTCTGACAGCACGTGTGGGTTTGACGGGCTTAAGAGAAGGGGCCCTGGGCTTGGATTTTGCAGTCTTGTTCAGTCTTTGGCCGTGGCTTGACAGCCCTTTATACACATTAAGTAATTTCTGTTACTGATAAGAAAAAAATGTTTTGGTATTCCTAATATAAGTGAGGAAACTGAGATAGTGTGATGATTCACACCAGAAAAATGAGTCATTCTTCTGCCATTAAAAATTCCCTGTCTTTTGATGCAGCTGCAACACAAACTTAATGGAAACCATTTCAGTATTTCTTTGTCCTATCAGAGATGAACATCTTGAAGATTTCTGGAACACAAAGTCCTGCCATATATCAAATGTTCCGTGATTCCTCATGATGCCAGCCTTGTTATTTTCTTCCCTTTGGTTTTTGGTTATCTGCACAGGGTAATGAAGGCAAAAAGCCTTTTTTGCTGTCTTGGGAGATGTGATCCAGAGTTGATCAAGTGGCTGATGCCTACCTACGTTGGCTGGTAAATCTGTCTGTGTTAAGAATTAGGAAGAGGCTTATGTACTTCAGCTTAGATGAGAGCAGGTGAGAGCTTTCATCCTTAAACCAGATGTAACCACATCTGCATCTCTGCTAAATGTTTTGACACAAGGTTTCTGGAGAAAAATGATGTACTGGTACAGTGCCCGGCACACTGCAGTGGGCATGCAAGAAATGTCACTGCAACACCAATACCCACTACTGCCATGAATAACACTGGGAGGTACAGAGATGAGAGAAACCATTTTGTGATTACAGCTGTTTTTCTCTCCCCTTCATCAGGTGTGTAAGGCAGAAGACACTGGGTATGGACTCTTAATAAACTGTGATAGTTTTAATAAGTTTAAACAGGCTCAGGAGATTTCCCATAAGGGAATTACTCACAAGGAATAAAGATGATTAATGTGAGAATTTAGCTGGACAAAACAGATGGTGCAGCAAAGTGTTTCATGTGTTTCAAAACTGCTCTTATTTGTTGCTAATGAAGAGACTGCAATCTCCTTGTGTGTTAACTCTCCACTGATTCTGCAGCACCCTTTTGATCCCTGTTCTCTCCCTTACTCCCTCTCACTAGGAAGAGTGCTGTTCCCAGTCCGTGCTAGCTCCTGTATGACAACTAGCCAAATGAGACAAGGTAGTCTGTAGTTTTTAATGAACACAGTGATCCACAGGTGTGCAGAAATTGTGACTTGCCTTGTCTTTGCTAGCCTGGTTTTAGCACTTGGCCAAAATCCCTATCAACCTGCCTTTCTCCTAAGAGCACATTGCTAGAGGCATGTGCTGTCAGGGTTTCTTCCAGTTAATAGAGTCTCACACATGTGACTTCCCTTCAATCACCCTGGCTTGGCAGGACATCACTGATGGAGGAGCAGAAATGGGGAGCAGCATCTCTGTGCCAGATCTGTGTTAAGACAGTTTCAAGGGGAGGATGGGGACAGCAGCTGCTCCATAAAATCAAGTTTTCCTGGATGCCTGAGATGGTCTTTGTCCTTTATCCCCTGTATTAAGCCCTCTGTTCCTGGTGTCAGTGCAAGCCTTATTACCACTTTCCAGCAGATCTGGCTTGTGCCCATGCCTGCTGCCTAAAAGAAGTGCAATGATGGCCCCTGGGGCCAGTCCCCAAATTCCCTGCCAGCTCCTGAAACCAACACCCAGTTTGACCCCATTAGCTCTGCCAAGCCCTGGCATGAAGGTTGATGTTGCCTTGTGCACTGTGACAGGCCAAAGTAATCCCACCACTCCCTTCCTGCCCTGGGGAATCCTGGTTATCCTCTCCCATAACTGTTTAAATTGGAGCAAACCTGAAAGGAGAAGGCAGCACCAGCAGGATCTCGTCGGCTTCCCAAGAAAAGGGCACCATGAGATGAGCTATGCTGTGGGGCTAAGGAGGCAACTCGAAGTGAGGAGACCCCCAGTGGATTTGGCTGGTCAAAATGACCTTTGGGTCTCCACATCATTGACCTGACACAATCTAGATGATACAAAAAAGCATTTATTTATTCTTGTGTATGCGGAGTGCTCAGATGTGCTTGGCAAGCTCCAGTCTCTGGGGAGGGAGCAAAGAATTTTGGCAGTGGTTTCAGTGGGGATCAAGAGAGTACCAAGAAGTGCCTTTGAAAAATCCTACCTTCAGTTTGCTTTTTAATGCTAACAGAGAAAAGATGTACTTCCCAAGTCAGATAGAGTTTTGTAAAGGATGGGAGATGATACCAAAATCAGATGTTGGGCTTTAAAATGACTTGGAGTTGTTTACTTTCTTTCCACACAATCACACTTCCAGTTGTCCACACTGGAGAGCAATGAATTAATTTTTTCCTCAAAGTTCATGCTTTAATACTGAACTAAATAAAAAACCAATTAAGTACCAGATGACTGTGACAAAGCTAGATTTTTTTTTTCTGACCAATATTTGAGCACTAGAAAAAATTGTTGCAGAAAAGAATTATTCAATTCCAAAGTGTCCTCATTTCTAGTATTTAATTAAGTGATGTTCTAAATGATTGCACATCTTTACAGCAGAATAGGGCAAGGGAAAAAGCTTTCTTCCACTCACTGCCATGAATATCTTTGCTAATTAGAAGAACAGTACTTTTATGCTGCAAGTATTATCTTGTTTTGTAGAAACTCTTCTCTTTCTTGTGTTTGGCGAGGGGAGAAAGAAATATTTGTGTAAACAGGCAGGAAAACACACAGAGAATCCGCTTTCTGTTTGATTCACAAGGTTTTGGTGCACATTCAACTCAACCCAGATGCTCTTTACCTGAATATTCCATTATAGGCGCTGGGATTGCCTAATGTGATGATGTCTAAACAGTGTTGCCATGTGAGAGCTTTTTGGGGTTGTTTTCAGTCAGTTATTTAGTTTGTCTGCTTTTTTAAAGATTTATTGGATGGCGGTAACACCAGGGAGAGATGGGGAAAGGGAATTCAGAGTCTCTTGTGATGGATTGCTGGCAACAGGATCACCCCTTAGACGTAAAATTGGACCTAGAGGCAATTCAGGCAGTTGCTGGAAAATCTGATAGAGGCTTGTCTACCTGCTGTTTGGTTCAACCACTCGTGCAAAACTCCCCAATGTTATCATGGAATTTTGTGTGACTTGATTACATTAATGAGTAACTCTTGCAGCTGTTAGCCAGCAAGAGGACACTCAGCCTCATGTCACTTATGTGCTCTTGATATGTTTTCCACAGATACTTCATGTTTCCTTTAATCAGCAAAACAATTTCCTTTAAATGTTGCTTGGTCAAATGAGATTCCTCACAGTGAATAACCAGGCTGGGCTGAGGTTGCCTGTGCAGGCAGGGAGGCAAAGGGATGTGGGGATGTTTTCTCCAGCTCCCCTCCTACAGGGAGTGAGGAGTGCACAGGACTCTGAGAGCCCTCAGGAGCTGCTGGTAAAGGAGGGAGAATTTTGGCAAGGACTTGGGGGCTGGTGGAGGTGACAGTGATGCTGCATTTCTCGTGACACACTGCACAAACGTGCCCTGCTGAGCTTTCTGCAGAGGTTTTGCAGCTGGGTCACATCTAGCCAGTTTCATCTTCTCTTGGGATTTCTGGCTAGCAGGGAAGAATGTACACTTTTGCAGGCTACCCCAATCTCAAGACTGGATTTAAAATGACTTGCAGAGGGAGCTCCCTTGATTTTCAGGGAGGTCTGATTCTCTTAGATGTTTTCTTAGGCCGCAATTCCTACCTTTTTCCCCAAAAAAATGGTTGTCAAGGTCATCCAGATTATTGTCAGACTGAAGTCTAAATGAATAGTAATAATAAAAAGGATTATGCAGACAATAATAATTCTTCACTCATAGTTTAGGAAAACTTTCTTCTCCATGGTATAAGATTATTTTTGATTGATTTTTTTTAAGTGCTAAGCAGATGTTCCACTGTAATGAGAGGAAACAGAAGTGGAAAATACAGAGGGTCATTCTTAAACAAATGAACAGATGCAAGGAGTGGAAAACAACAAGGTAAACAAATGAATACTTCGAGTAAGCAACCTAAAACAAATAGGAAAAAAACCACAAACAATCAGCCTGCACCAGTCTGGAGCTGGTATTAATCACCTCCCCAAACTTTTCACAGATTTTTCTTTTAAATGGAAGTCGAAAATAAACTTTTTTAGCAATTTTGCAGTACACCTTTGTGTGGAAATCCCTGCCACTGCTCCAGTGCTGGTGCTCATCTCAGAATCCAGACAAGGTTGCTGTAATGCTCACTGCTGCCTTCCCACCGCCCCAAAGCAAACTGAGGGCTGGGGAAGGCAGGAAACGTGCTCAAGGTGCAACCCAGACTCTGTAGCAGAGTCAGAACAGGGACTCAACATCTTTTGGGTGCTCTGATGGTTCCTCCAAAATTGCAGCTTGGCTGCTGAGCTCCTGGAAACCTTCTGTAAACTATCTCACCTTTCATCCTAGGAGACTCATGTCATAGACTTGTTATAGACTATAGTAAATAGCTCCCATACCCACACCCATTCCTGGTGTCTACCAGATTTATGGTATGGGACTTATGGTATACTCTGCACAGATGCTGACATTGGTATCAGTGCTTCTGCTGGGGTATGCAGAGGAGCAGGAGACAGAAATGCCACTTCAAACTGGACAGGAAAGTCTAGATGAAGTCTGTCTCTTGCTAGATGGTAAAAGCCCTTCTCAGTCCAAAACACCAAACCTGGGAGTTTTCTGTTTCCAGGGACTGACACTGGAAATTTAGATGTGACGGGCTTTCTCTCCACTCTCTGTGTCAGCTGATGAAAATTGCTTTTCCCGCATCTCCAGCTTCTGCTTGGTCTTTCCTTTTGTCTCTGCTTAAATGTGCATCTGCACAGAAAGGAGCAAGACCCGAGGCTTTTTTTGATCTGCTTTTCTGCAGAGCCGTTCTCCTGGCTAACAGACTCTGCTCTGTTCTCCTCTATTAAAGGGCTTTGCATAACACACAGACAGCATTTAGGGAAAACAAGCCCCAAACACAGCTGCTGGTGCATCTGAAAAGGGGATCAGTGTTGAGCATCATGGTACCAACTCCACAATTTTCTTCTTCACTGCTGAGGGAAGTTGCTGCTGCCTGGAATCTTTCTGTGCAAAACTGGGGACCAGCCCAGTCTGGACAGATTGAGTCTGGCAGTGGTGTGGCCTTGTCTTCTGCCTTGGTGGTAGCCGTGGTAATGGCAAGCAAAGACAAAGGGAATGGTGAGCTCCAGTTCACTCCATGGCAGGAGACCAGCTGTTGCTTAACTCAGGGATGCACAACCTTTTCTGCTAGAAGATCCTTCAGTAAAGAGTACATGTTGTAAGTAGCTGATGAATTTCACTCCCTGACATTTCTGTGATAAGGAGAAGATGGGCAGCACCTGATTTCTGAAAAACATTTAGACATTTTTGCAAGCGCTTATATAACTTTAACCCAGTGTCTCATTACCTGCTTTTGAATAAGGTTATTATTCATTCTTTATAAGATCTCCTCCTCTCTCCCTGTCATCATTTATCCTTCTTAATTAACAAATGGCATCAATTAAAATGTCAAATACACTCTGCACAGAACACGCCAAATCCACACTCTGCTGTATGTTGAAATGAGAACATCCCCCTGTGGCTCGGCGGAGAGCAGGATAGAAAATCTTATCTGAAATGCAATTGCTTGCAAGCCCTGCCTGTAAGGAAGGATGGCACTTGTCTTGCACAGAGGAGCAGACCTGACAGCCACAAACCTCTCTTCTGAAAATCTACCTGTTAATTTAGATGGTTGGCTATTTGGGGTGGGAAAAAACTTACTGCTTGGCACTTATCTTAAATTATTTCAGCCAACTGGCCCCAGGGCTGGTCAGTGCTGAATATCTGGGCACATGGGAGAGTCATCAGGAGCTGAGGAGAAGAGAAGAGTATTACCAGAGTGTGATGCAAATCCCTGGTTTACATACCTATTTTAGGATAGGATGAATCACCTTCTCCTGTGGAGAGGCAGGTAGCTCCGAGGGAAATGAAGCCTGCCTGAGCCCTGAATCTCTCCTGAGCACAGTGTACCCCAGTGACTGCTGTGTCTAGGTAGTTAATTTTTTGACAGCTGAAATTAGCTGAGCTGTTCCACAGTGTTTAGTGTGGCATGAGGGCAGGGCTGACTCCTCATCAGGGGATTCATCAGAATGCTTAATCAAAATGTATTACAGTAAAGGGCATTTAGAGGGCATGACCATCATTTTCTAGGAACAAATACTACTTATCCACTAGGGCCTAATGGTATATGCCCTTCACTGTGAGCACTCTGCTTATTTCAGGTCCATTGTGTGAGGCAAACTAATTTCTGCTCATGCAGATGGAGCAGAAATGTAATTTGTACAGCCCAGAGCAGGCAGGTAATGTTCTTCCCTCAAACATTAGTTCATGATGTGACTCTAAGCGAGTCCCCTACTCCCACTTACCTGTGCCCCTGCTCTCCCAGGCAGACTGCAGTAAAGCATTAGCAGTTTGGCAGGGACCTGTTGACTGCCCATTAGGTCTTTGAATCACGGTTTTTACTGAAGAGCTCAAACCCTGTTGTACTAGAGGCTATAAAAATGCACAGTAAAAAAGGAGTGTGGAGAGGATTTTGGAAATAACTTCACTGGGCAAAACTGGTAAAACCATTGATGCTTGTTCAAATCTAAAGCTCAATAATTACATTTTTTCGAAACCGTAAGTGCAATTCATGAGATGTGCACACACCTCAAGGGACTCTCATGGCAGTAAGCCAAGGTCAAAGAGGTGCTCTCAAGGGAAATTCTAATGTTTTATCTTGATTCAAATTTGGTAATGGCAATGTGTGTACCTGGTGGGCTGCTGCTCCTGCCTTTCTCTTCCAGACCTCCCCTTGGTCTGCATGTCTTGCTCAGTGAAGCTTGACTCAGGTGAGGCACAAATAATACAATCCAATTCAAACCTAGGACAAATAAGGGAGAGTTTGTGTTTGCTGGCAGAAAATAATTCTGATGGACAATTTCCACGTCTGTTCATTTCTTAAGCCATGCACACAACTCATTTCCAGTAGGTGAAAGCCTAGGATTTAGGAAATCTCCTTGGTTTGTTTGGTTAATTCGTTCGCTAAAAGCTTTGTTCAAGAAGGCATCTCCACGCAGCAAAATACCAAAGTTTATACTGAAATTCAAGCAAATGCAGAAATCCTGATGAATAGAAAAGGATTTGTTAGGTGTGTAATGGTAGTTTTGTGCTTAAATATTTAGCTAACAGGAGTGGTATTAAACAGATGTTTGCATGACTTTCTTGAATGGAAATCTGAGAGGGTATTGCAATAGGAAAATATCCCAAATCTGGGTTGATAAGCTGTCTGGAGCACAGGGTGGATGCAGCTGTCTCTCTGTGAATGGCTTCTGGTCTGTATCAGGGAGGGACAGTTATGCTGCAGATGACAATTTGCCAACTGGGGTGACTCAAAGCCTTTCTTTCTGCAGGATGTGAAAAACACACGGGAAACAACATCCCTGTATGGGGTAAAAAAACCTTCAAAACTTTACACAAGTAGTTATGGGCTCTAAAGTGACTGCTGCCAGTAAGAAAAGAGGTTTTAGAGCTTCAACATCTGCTCGGTCCTCATTAGTAGTTATGCTAAAAATTATTAGGAAAACTGAGCAGAAAATTCCCCCAGGCTGGTGTTTAAATGTGTGGTGTTTTTATATCTTGAGTGCTGCGTGCAATTTGTTTGTCTAGCTCAAAAACGATCTAGCAGAGCTGGGCAACCTCCACAGCAAGGCAAGAAGGATTATCAGTAGTATGGAACAGCTTTCTCTAAGTGGTGATTAAGTGGTCCAAGGCTGCTTGGTGTGGGGAAAAAAAAAAAAGGTGTCTTGGGGGAAGATACATGGGAAAACTATAGAAGTATGAGTTTGGTTGAGAGGGGTAAGTTGGTTGGTCTTATAACTCAGGAGTCCAGAACATCAAATGAGATTATAGAGTAGTAGATTCAGTACAATCAAAAGAAACCTTTGGATTTTTTCTGACAGTGGTAAATTATGTTGCCAAAGTCATTGCCAAATGGAATCAGATCTTGAATTGCCCTTCAAGCTGGGGAGTGAGAACTAAAGTTTTCATAGGGAAGGATCCTCTAACAGAAAAGGGCACAAAAATACCCTGAACCACCTAGGAAAGGTCTTTTTCAGTTAGCAACTTAAGTCCTTGCTGTCACAGAAAGGGAGTCTTGTGATCTTTCCCAAAGATTTAGAAATCCCCCTATTAAAGCTAGTTAACGTTTTCCTAGCCTACTCTTCTGGTTGGAAATCTGTCATTGACAGACATGAATCATCTTCTAAATTGCCAGTCTTAATTTATTCATAACTTGGGTGAATGTATTTGCTCTTGTACCAGCCTTAACCCTCAGCATGAGAGGCTTTTCTTTCTCCCTGGTGCTTATTGCCCTCATATATTTTGTAAGATTGCAGAAGAGCAGCGTTGCAGGGAAACATTGACGGTTAAGTAGTCCTTACCCTCACTTCAAAGCCAATCCAGTCATCCTGATAAAATTCCTGACTGATATTTGCGTAACCCATTTATGAAGACACTGAGCAGAGAAAACATCCACACTGCACTTGGCAGATGCATGCTGCTGTTCTGCTTCTCCACCTTGGCATTCAGGAACAGAAAATGTGCTGCTTCATTTTTAACTTCAAAAGAGAGAATTAAAAGAGAATGTGGAGGAATGAAAAAGCTTACTCTCTAGCCACCTAGGCAAACCAGAAAGGAATAAATACATAAAAGGCATAGTTAAAAGGGTCAAATTCTTGGATTATAGCATAAATGCTTTAAGTAGAAGCTCAGAGTAACTGTGTGTTACTCATGAGAAAAAAAAAATTAAAGGGATTACAGTCAAATAGTGTAGTAAAAAAAGCCACTAAGGAAAGCTAGAAATGATGTTTCAGCACTCATGTACACACACACAAAGAGATGCCCGAATTCTGGGAAGTTAAATGCTAAACCCTGAGAAGAAAAGCCATGGGGGAAAAAAAGGGGAGTGGGGGTGGGTGTGGAGCTGAGCCTGCTAAATGCACTTTCCACCTCCTACATATATCAGAAAAAGGGATGCTGCTGCCAGTTCTGTAGGGATAATAAATGATTGAGGCACAGTCAGGGGCACCCAGAGAAGATCAGACTATGTAATAAAAAGGCACTAAAAAAATTCATTTTGATTAAACTGAGGGAGCTTTCTCATATTGCATCATCTCTTTCTGGGGTGCTTTTCTGACAATCTAACTCTAATTAAATTACTGATGGAAAAGGTTTCCAAGTAAATTAACAGCAAGAATAGTAACCAATTGCAAAAGCTAAATAATATTCACACAAGAGGTGTCAAGGAATGTAAGTATGAAAATGTTGACCTACCAACTCTGTTCTTTTCATGTACTCTTTAAATAGCTCTGGGTACCATGGGAATAGAAAGTGGTAAATATAACAAATATTTTTGAAGTAAAGCCTTAGAGCATCTGGTATAAACTGTAATTAAGAATGGAATGAGTAGGCATTGGATAAGTTGATCCAGTAAGGGAAAAAAACTATGCAGTTTTTATAAACAGAAGTCATTACCATACAAATCTGTTGAAGCTGTCTGCAACATGTATTAATAACAAGAATCAAATCAATACAAAGTATCAGATTTTTTAAATTTTTTGACAGAAATTCTCTGATGAAAGTCCTTTAAAAATACCATAGGATAAGAGAAAAGGTTAGTTAATTTTTATATCTTGTTCCTATGTATTAATTGTTTGTAATTTGTTTATTCCAGTTGCAATTTTTTTCTCTGTTAAAAGACAGGTAATGAAGTGAAGAGGTAATGGCAGTCTATACAATGGTCCTAGGACCTGCTATGTTCTGCATAGCCACAGCTGATTGCAAAAGGAGTGATTAGGAAGCAATAAAACTTCCTAGTAGTTTCATGCTAATCCAGAAATACAAATCTAAAATTGCCATTGAAGTGTTGAGGACATTAAGTAACTGCCTGACAAAATAGCAGACAGAATTCAGTGTCAATAAATGCAAAGTAATACAATGGAGAATGGTGTTAAGTGTGTGTACATAATAAGGGGCTCAGGTGAAATGCTTCCCAGGAAAGAGAGGTTGAAATTATGGTGAGTTCAATGGAAACAACAGCCAAAACCTTTTTTTCACCTCTCTTCTCCCAGTGAAAGAAATGTTATAACATCTTTCTAAGAAGGCTGTAGATCCTGCTGCGTCTCAAGCTCCTTCCTCCAGTATCCTCCCTGTTATAAGAGTGCAGATCTGTGGTGTTGTAGCGCCTTTATGTCTAGGACAACTTTGCATTTTCCTGATTCAAAATGCTGAGCTCTTCAATTTAGTTGACTTCCACATCTATTTCCCCTAGTTTATCAAAATTTACCAGTCCAGATCTGGAAACAGAAAAGCGTAGATGTCAAAGTGGAACAGTCCATCTGGGCAATGGAAGTAATTAACCACGGGGAGAGATTGCCCAAAGGTGACAGTGAACCATACTTCACATCAAATTTTTTGAGCAAGATCGAACTCCTCTGCTCTGAGGTCAGTGTTGGTTCAGAAGCAGGACTTTGGGCTTGACACTGGCTGAACTCCTGTGCTCCACACTCCCCACCTCAGCTCTCCCGATGCCTCTTTCCTCACCATCATCCCTACTGTACATGCACTTCTCCCCAACAAAACACTGCTCAAAATGTCTTGCATTTACTAATTAGGATAGCAGTTACTAATTAAGTTTAAATTCCTATGTACCAATCAAATTTTATTTCCTAATTGTGCTACATTATCACTAATTAGAATAGCAGTTTTTCCTTAATGGATTATATTTAAATTAAGATGTCTCCATCCAATGTTTTTTCCTACTTACATTTTAACTAATTGGTACTGCAATTATTAAGTTACGTTGAAATTGAAAATATATCAGGCTGGTAGGGAATCATATGATAGTTTGCTTTCGTCTGTATGATACTAGTAGGAATGATTAAGATACAGTCCAGTTAATTAGTTCTAGAATCAAAATAATTTCATAAGTGTTTGAATAAGAAGTGAGTGTACGCTAGTCCCTTGCCACAGCATTAAGGAGGAGCTTATTATGGGCTCAGTAAAAATCTAACATGGTTATGGGTATTAATCAGCTCAGATTCAGTCTGCAAATGTTTGGGCTCAGCTTCAGGAGGCTATTTAAACATATACCTATATTTAAGCATGTTTTTACTGTGTACCCCACATTTCTGAATCCAAGTCTTTTGATTCCTACTTGTCAACACTCTACCCATTCAGTGATCCTGTGATTTAAAGTTGGAAAGGGCCACTGGAGGTCATCTGGTCCAAGCTCCCTCCTCAAGCAGCTTTCCCTAGAGCACTGTGCTCTGGATTGTGTCCAGATGGTTCTTGAATATCTCCAGTGAGGGAGACTCCAGAACCTCTCTGGGCAGCCTACTCCAATGCTCTGCCCCCCACTCTTGTTCAGGTGAAACTTTCTGTGCATCAGTTTCTGCTCATTGCCTCTTGTCTTATTGCTTGGCACCACTGAGAAGAGTCTGGTTCCATCCTTTTGGTACGGTCCCTTCAGTTAATCATATACATTGATAAAGTCCCTCTCAGTCTTCCCTGATCCAGGCTAAACTGGCCCAGCTCCATCAGTCTTTTCTCCTGAGAGAGGTTTCCCAGTCTTCTCAATATCTTTCTCACTCTCCACTGGATTCACTCCAGGAGCTCCCTGTCTCTCTTGTCCTGAGGTGCCCAGCACTGGACACAGCACTCCAGGTGAGGCCTCACCAAGGCTGAGCAGGGTGGCAGGATCTCCTCCCTCAACCTGCTGGCAATGCTTTTTCCAATACACCCCAGGATACCATCGACTACCAGGGCCCTGCTGGCTCATGGACATCCTGTTGCCCACCAGGACCTCCAGGTCCTTCTCCACAGAGCTGCTCCCCAGTGGCTCAGCGCCCAGCTTGTGCTGGTGTGTGGGGTTATTCTGCCCAAGGTGTAGGACCCTGCATTTGCCTTTGCTGAATTTTAGACAGTTCCTCTCTGCCCATCTCTCCATCCTATCAAGGTCCTTCTGAAGGGCTGCACAGCCCTCTTGGATATCAGCCACTCCTCCCAGCTTTGTGTTGTCAGTGAACTTGCTGAGGAGGCATCTGCCCCTTCATCCGAGTCATGGGTGAACAAGTTAAACAAAACTGGGCCCAGTATTGACCCCCGTAGGACACTACTAGTGATGGGCCTCCAAGTGGACCCTGTGCTCCTGATCACAACCCTGAGATATGGCATTCAGGCAGCTCTCCATCCACCAGGTTTTTTGTGACAGCTAAGAGAAAAAGGGCTTTGAAGTGTTACTGACCGTGCTGTACTCTATTCTGTAACACCATCCAAATAGATGTTGGTAACGCTGCACAAACACAAGACCATTGCCAAGTGCCGACAATTAACAAAGATGTAAACTGCAGCCTTAAATCACAGATACATGTCAAAATCCAGCACAGAGGCTTATTAGCAAGCTAGCTAGAGCACAGAGAGGGAATCATCACTGGCTAAAGTAGTTGTGATTCTTGCTCTCTGTTGATTGTGACCTTTCATTTCAGATTGCAGCAAATGCCATGACCTGGGGGTTTTAGTGCCACAGACCTTCAGAGGAGCACAGTGTGAAAGCTACAGGCCATGCTTGTCCTTCTCAGTGTCAGTGCCAGCTGACCCTTGCTGCTAACAACACCTCAGCTCACCAAGAGTGAGGGACACTGTACTTGTGAGCAGTGCACATGGGGGTGAAGAGCTACAGCCTTGGAAAACTCCTGTATATTTTCCTTTCAGCAGCTTTGTGAACTTAAAGAACAACAGGGGGCTGCATTCTTATGGAAACTCTGCTTTTTGTTTTTTGTGATCCAACATGTTACTCTTGACTGCTTAAAAGCTACCAGGCTTTTTGTAACAGCATCATGACGGAAGCAAACATCTGGGAAAAGAAGTCTATAATGACTTACTACCAATTTCAGAGTGGCAATATTACTAAGAGCAGGTGAGGGTGGGTATAATGATTCAACTGATCTATAACAGGTTAACAACCTTCGTCATAATAGGTAATGCTGAAGAGAAACCAGTTAGATAAAATAAATAAATAAATACATGTGGTAAAATTACTGTTAAATTAGAAGGAGAGGTTACTGGTGCTTCACAGGCAGGAGGTCCCATTAAAAAATGTCATTAAATGCAAAGTTTTGTGTCCCTGAGGTTTTAAAAATATTTGAGCAATATCAGCTCACCTCACTTCCCCACCCTAAGAGAAGGTCAATTTCAAAAAAGGCTCATATTCAGAATACCTTCCTCTTCCTCCCAACCTATGCTTTCCAGCCTTTACAGGAGCAGACTGGAACTCCAGAGAAATCCATTAAGATAAATCCAGTCCTTTCAAAAAACCTGCACCATTTAAGGATAAATGCAGAAGAAAAGATTTTAGAAAGTCAGATTGTCCTCATATTATAAAAGATGGAGTTTTGAAAGTCCTGTAACAGCCAATGTCATCAAAAGCTCCTGGTGTATTGAAAAAGAACAGAAAATGTCAATGGAAAACTACTTAATAGAGGCAGAAGGATCAGTTTGAGAGGTAGGAGATGATAAGCCAAGCAAGCAATGTATGTTTGAGACTGATTGTGTCCTTCATTGTAATGCAGCTATAGACATGAAGGCAGATGCTGTATGATTGTTCTTTAACAGTGAACTATGAGGGGATTTTATCCATTTTCTTTCTAATTTACTCTGACTTTGTAAAACCGTGGTACTCCAAGCTCTGCTGCAGCATGCTAAGGACTCCTGTCTGTACAACGTGAACAAATGATGAAAGACCTGAGCTGTATTTTTCCATCTGTGTAACTTAAGGCAGAATGTGGAGTCTTTTCCCCAGCCAACTGGGATGGCTTTTAGAGTGCAGCTGATTTTGACTGAAATGGGGAACCCAGATGAGAGTCACGGCCAGGCAAATTTCTCAGAGTTGGGTCAGCTCCAAATGGAAACTACAAATCTGCCACTGGGTGAATACACAAGGGATGCAAGCAAGTTTTTGTGGGCTACTCATACTTAATATAGTATACACCCCATCCTCAAAATATCTGCATTTCCCCCTCTGTCTTAATAAGTAACAGAAAGAGGGGGGCACCTTGGGTTAGATACACAACTGCTAAAATTGCGTGGAGATGTCTTGATTTGCTGCAGTGGCACCTACACTGTACCAAAGAAATGATTTCATGGTCTGCAATTCAATAATCACCTTTGATGCTTACAGGAGGTGCCCTCAGCCAAACCATATAGGAACTACTAGGAACACTTCTGATTGAGTTAGTTGCTGTGAGAATATGATGTCATGTCACATCATAACTTTTTTGAGCTATGTATTGCTTTTAGTGATGTTTCCACATATTTCTGTTTTCTTAAACTCATGGGGTTTAGCACACCAATTTTGGATGGAAAAAAAAGAAGCAGGTTCAGACCCTTGCCCTCTGAGTTGCAGTCATCCAAAGAGAGAAATTGCCCTGATTCAGTCTAAAGAATAGAAAGAGGACTTAGATGAATGTTGTAGCCATAAGGCTGAATGCAGGAAAAGCTTAAATTTTGTTTAGGATGAAGGTGAGGGAACCCAAAACTATGGGATTCCATTTTTTGCAAAAATTACCCAGTGGGGTTTGGTCATGCTCCACACTATGGCTCAAGACCTCCAGACCTACCATGAAATGTGCACAAGCTTCCTGTCTGGTCAGTTTTATATTCAAAGCATTATCTAAATCTAGTGTACAATAGTGCACAAACATTCTTATATAAAAGCATGGAAGGTACAACTGAGAATAAATGGTATGAAATCCGTAGGGAAGCATTACTGTTAGAGGCTCTCATGGCAAAATCTGAACTTCAGTGTACTATTTTTGTTCTCAGTAATTTAAAAGGTTTAAAAAAATTATACAAAGCACCATGTGTGTATGTGTAACTATGATAACTGTGACAGCTAGTTAACAAAGCCGAGGAGCTGGTATTTGTTAAGATAGACAGACTGAGTTTACACCAAATTTTATTTAACTGTAATTCTGGTGAAGAAATACCTTCTGATCCTTCTATGAAATTCTTCCAGTACGCCCCTCACCCCACACAGATGGGAATTCATTTGCTAAAAGGACAGTTGGCAGCCAAGACCATCCTGAGCTTTGTGGGCTATGTCTCTTCAGGAGACATTATTATGGCAAACACTCCCTCTCTGCTAAGACATTTAAACAGTCTTCCCGGCAATGTTAAAAATGTAAGGTGTGCATGATTATGAAATATAACTCTACAATGAATTTCAGATTTAAAAAGCAGCAGAATGTTTTCCAGCTGTGGCCAGTAAAGTGTCAGAGTATGATATTACCCTCAGCCTTCATTTCTGAAGGCAAAACTATTCCTACTTCCCTCACTCCCTCTCTAAAGTGTTCTCCTCCACACCTGATGGTCTCTGTTGTTTGAGGCAAGTCTTCATTACCCATTAGCTTCTCAAACTGACTGAGAAATCCAGACCCAGAAAGGAGTCCAGCACTAGTGAAAATTCTCTCATTTCTTTCACAGGGACAATGTGTTTGTAGGTGTAATCCAGATAAAAATCTCCTGCAATCCAGATAAAAATCGCCAGGGCAGTTTTGCTGGAGATAAGAGAAGTATTCCTCTTCATATGAATGTAGCAAATACCTGCCAACTTTCTGACTGAGCAGAAGGTCATAAAGCAAGTATAACTCAGAAAAGCAGAGGCATATATAAGCATCAGAATGAGAGGTGAGAATTAAAAACAGCTTTTGTACATATGGGAGTGGAAAACAGCTGAATAAAACAAACTCAGCATAAATGCCAGCATGGTATTCTGTCTAACAAAATGCAAACCCATATGTGGGGAGCAAAAGCAAATGGCTGCACTGATTTCCAGAGCTGGAAGAAAAGCCAACAGGAAAAGGAAAGGAAGGCGAGTTGGGAGTAGCACCTATGGGATGCTGCCAAGATCTCTGACACCGTAAAGTCTGTGAGAAGATGTGGGACAAGAACTCTTGTGCATTGTGATGTGTTTGCCTTCGGTGAATACTCAGAGTAACAGCAACGTAATTCTGTGGATTGAAATTCAACCAGTGACACAGCCTGGTCACAGACGGGTCAATACTTTTGCCATCATGGATAACAGATGTTCTGTCCGAAGGGGCCAGGAGCCATCTGCTTGTGTCCTGATCAACAAAGCTCCACAACTGCAGAGAATGAAGAACCTGGGAGCCCAAAATGTTGCCTCTCTTGTCCACTAAAAGTCTGACAAAACTTCCCCTGCCAAGAGCAATTTCTCTTGGCTGCTCAATCCACTACTTAGTTGTAGCTGCATTTCTGTAGATCGTGTTTATTCTTGATTTCTGCTGCTGAAGGCTTGTTCTTCCTCATACCTGGTTTATCTGTGTTATTTTGGACTCAGTTATATTGTATTCTCCATGGTTTCTCTTTGCCAAGAGTGTGTTTGCCTTGATCCTTGCTTGATAATCTTTGAAGGTTGACCACTGGACAACCTCAGGCCATCCTTATTGCTCAGATTTCTGGCCTCAGCTGCACCTTGGCCAAGTTATTGGATTCTCTTCTGGGTTAGAAGGTCCTCACTCAGCCACAGTCTCTACATCTACCCTAGTGATCCTTACCACACAACTCCAGAAGCAATATCAACTAAAATGGGTCAAAACAAGAGAGCAGGAAAAGAGGGGCACCTGCAGTAGTTAGAAATTAGATGAAAGGCCCCCAAGAGCCAGGAAGATTCATCCCATCTTCTTTCTAGCTGTCAGTTCTGGCAAGTAGTTTGTGTAACTAAGTCTCAGCAGCCAAAAAAAAAAAGAGCATCTTTTTTTGTGTCATCCTGTGCTTGTTAATGTAATACGTGTGCTTTGAGTGTTATGATTATTTATTATTAAACTAAGGGAAACGTTGCATGAGCCTGTCAGACTTTCAGGAATAGCTTGCACTCTTGCACATGCCTCTCCCTTATGCACAGTTTGGCACCTTTGAGTGCATTGTTTTTGTCTGTGCTTATTTTAAACTGAGAACCTTAAAGAAATGCAGTAACAGTCACAGGGGAAAAGGGAAACCAGTTATTTATAGTTTCAAGCAGTTAAGCTTTCAGGATGGTTATGAGCATGTTTAGTGGCAAGCAGTGCCCTAATTCCGTAAGCTCTTAAGGATGTCCTGCATTTGACACATTAGACAAGGGCTGCTCTTGGCCCAGTCCACCCCATGTAACCAGGGTTGTCTTTGAAAGGACACTCGTGCTCAGAATAGATGTGTGAGCTATTAGCCTGGGCTCAGCTCAGGCATCACTGGATGTACCTTGAGATCCTCCAAGACCCATCTGGGTGCCTCAGCACAGCTGGCAACCTCATGTGGTGTTGGGACGGTGACCCCGTGGGGAGGAAAGCACCTTCTACTCCATCTGGATAGACAAGATGGTCTGCAGAGTGCAGAAGGACTTGCCCAAAGGTGTCTGTGTGGGGACGTTTGCAGATATGAGACTTATCTGAGAGGGTACAGGGCTACATGATGCTGCCAAAAGGCAAAATGTTCCAGGTAACTTGTGAGCTTTAAAAAGAAGATATTTGTCATGTAGAAGAATCTATGAAGATTTTGTAGCAAGTGCTCATTAATTCTGTCAGGTTAGTTAGGTTCTAGCCATCAGGGATTTTCCTATTTTTTCTGTGCTCTTTCCCCTTTCAGCACAAATTTGTCTTTTTTTTTTCTTTCATGAAAAGTGTTTTTCTAGGATGCTCTATACATGCGCACTGAAGGGGAGCTGGTGTTCAACTGATCCTGTTAGCACTATGAAGAAATGCTGATCCGGACAGACACTTTGATGTGCTAAACTAAATCCCAGCAGGTACAGGTACCAAGAGGTGCCCCACAAAAACACAATGAACAGATCATCATAATTGGCCATATTTTTTTTTTTTTTTTATTGTAATACATCAATATTTGATTAGCAATAAATATTTCCTCTGATCTCACTCTTGCTTCATAAAACTGAAAAAAAAGGTAGGTTGGAATCTGTCAAAGTTCACTGGCTAGTCTCACTCTCTTTTTGGACTCAAGGATAAAAGCCCTGTAGCACCAGTGGGAGGTAAGTTCTGCCAACAGTAAACACTTTTTTTACAGTCTATTGCATGTAGATACCAGAAAAATGTAGGACTTGGAGCTGTGTTTTACCAGAGGGTATCAGTGGTGGCTTAATTTCACAGTGACAAGAAAGTTGATAAAATATTGAGAGAAATACCAAATCAGCTTTTGAAAGCACTTTTAACAGGAAAGTAGAGTGAAAGTTGGTTTTGCCTTTTAACACTAATTAACTCTACATTTGTCACACATTATGCTAAGACCCACAGATGTTCATCACTACATGAGGCAGCTGTAGCAAAGTTTCATACTTGCCATGTGAACATATAATGGGCCTGTGAACTGTTCCACAATGGTCTCATCTCTAAGATGAGGTGAGTTCTTCCAGAACTGTAGGTTTAAACGAGCAGATCCCAGGCACACCCTAGGGCTTTTATTTTCAGCTTTTAGGCTTTCAGCTTTTTCAGCTTTTAGATCTACAACTGTGACACTTTAAAAGAGAAAACTAGATGAACAGAGTTTATAAAAACATTTCTGCCCTGTATAGGATGTCATTGCAGAGGGTTTCCTTTCTGACCAGCAGCTTTTTGTTGCCTCCTGGTTGCAAAAAGAACCACAGAGTTCTTTCCTGTGTCTTCAAATGTTTTTTTTTTTCGTTCTGTTGCTTCAGTGTCTTCTGGACTCCTCCTGCCACCCAGGACTCAGACTGCCAATACCTCTTTGCCCTGTGGTAGCAACCCCTCACTGATCATGCGCAGTCCTTTTCAGAGGGAAGGAGAGGCTCAGAGAACAGCAATTGCATCTCAGCAAAAGCACGTGCCCTTCTCTGCTTCCCCATAAAATACTTTGGAAGATTGAAGGTAAAGAAAATTATTTGAACCCATGTTATCCACTGCAGACATACTCATGGTGAGCAACAGGTTTAATTGCCTTAGCTGCTGTTTGTTTGTCCATCAGTTATCTAGGAGAGATTATGTCTGCTCAAGAATAATAGTTGTCATATATATGTAACAGTATTTCAGTCTAACTTCTGCCTTATAATTAATGGTTCAAATATCCAATCCACAGCCAGTTGTCTTGTGGTTTGTGATAAGCGGTATGTTGCCTGTTTTCTTCCCTCTTGACAGATGCAATTTTTTGAGTTAAGGACATAAATAAATCCCACGTAATCACAAGGATTCAGCCACAAATATGCGTCTCTGCAAAAATCTTCACAGAATTTTCATTTTTTCTTATGTCCTGCAGAACAACTTTTGTGTTAATAAATGCTGGACACAAGAGTTTTGGAAGCAAATTCAGATTTATTCCAGAAAATTTTAGCCCATTCTTGCTTTTTTTTTTTGTTTGTTTCTCTCTCTCCCTGTCAAGTCCCAGCTTTTAAAATAATTAAAAGTTTCTGCCTTAGCATGGCTTCCATTGACACCACATCTGCTTGAGCATGGTAGGAAGCAGTTTCAAGCCAATTAAGAGGAGATGGGTGCATTGTACATCTCCCTTCTCTCTCAGTGAACTTTGGACCAAGAGGGCACTGTATTGATGAATTTCATTTCTTCCTAATCTGCTTGTACTCTGCTTGATAGCTTGGAGCTTTGCTCTCTTCTGTTTCAGTACAATGACCCTGCTCTTGAGAAAGCTGTGGGTTCAAGACAAAGATTTCAAGTTATTACAAGATGTTGAGCACAGAGATCTCTCCTTGGCTGTCTGCAAGATGTTGCCTGGAAGTTGAGAAGGGCTCTCACCCCAGAGAAGGAGAAGTCATAAGGCATTATTTCACAGCTTTTGAGGCAGTAACAAAGAAAGAGTTTCACTCAGCACTACATAGCTAAGTAGACAAAGCTCTTTAGGTGAATATGTGAAAGAAACAAGGTAAGTGCTCCTGGGGGCTGTTTTAGTGAAAGACACAAGTTCTGTGTGGCTTTTAAGAGCTAGTCTTAAGGCAGGTGCTCACATGCTCTCAGGCAAGTCAGAGGTCCCCTTACGAGTAACTCACACGTATGACAACTAAAGGATGTTTCTATAGGATTCTGTTTCTGGGATGGTGCCATAGGTATTTTTGCAGAGATCTCAAGATGCAGTTTTGCCAGCCTTTCTGCCCATTGTGTAATGGCTTGTCTTGAGCAAAGTCTGGTGAACAGGGCCAAGGGTGCAGTGTGTAGGATCCACGCTCCAGCCTGCTCGCTGTTATGCTAACCAGACAAAATTTGGGTTTGCTTTTTGGCCTTGAGCACTTGTCAACAAAGAGCGTTGGCCTGAAATAGCTGTTCCTTGAATAATCAGGAAAGGTTTTTTTACTCATTTTTGCCAATACTTGAATGTTAGATGTTAATTGAGATACACAACAGCAGAACAGGGCCACAGACCACTTCTTGTGGGCAGAGGATGATGCTGAGAGGAAGGCAGTTTACATATCCTTCAGGAGAAAAGCAGAGCAACAAAAAAATTATCTTCTTATACATAGCTACAAGGAAATACCTGACACCTACATCTTAATATTGGAAAAGTCCTTTGCTGTTCAGAGACCATACGTTCAGGATCTAAGTGACAGGTGGAAGTAACATTCTGAGACTAGTACACCATGAATTTCCATTTCCTTAGGAATTTAATATTTATAAAGTGGCTTAGCTTTGAATTGCTATGACAGTATCACAGCATTAAAAGACTTGTCTGTCCTGATAATATAAATGTAACTGCTTTCCCCAAGAGCATTTTTGACTAGTCCCTGTTCCAGACTATTTTATTTTTTCTTCAGTTATGAGACTTTCCACACATACAGAATGTGTCTTTGTGGCATGGAAAGAAAGTAAGCATGACCTTTATTAAAAAAAAAAAAATTCACTGCTTCTGCAACAAAGACTAAGTTTAGATGAAGTAGAGAGACTTGTATTTACACAATATCTGGAAGACAAATACTGACAAAATCTTTTTATCACCAGTACACCACCCCAAGTTAATTGGAAAGACAGAATGACATCACAAAATCTAATCAAAGGGATTTAGAGATGTCAGTCTGAGTTTCTAAACTTACAGTGAATTTGGCACCTAATTTTTTTACCTAGTCTTTCGGACTTTCAAGATAATAGAAAAGAAATAATGGAATAGATAGGATAATTTAGGAAGAGATTGTGTTTGAAACCACATTATCAAATGAATCACCCTCTGTGGGAGAAAACAATAGAGTGGGACCTTGACTTTACTGGTTGGATAAAGATAAGTATTCAGAAAGAGACAACTAAAGCTTAGGAAGATAATAGCTTGTCCATTGGGGCAATGTTGCCAATTAATGTAAATAGCAGCATATAGATCGCCTCAATACTGCCATTGGGCAAGCTGGGAATATTGTTAACACCTGTGTGCCCATCTGTTATTAAGGAATTGGAGGGGAAAAGAAATAAGAAAAGAGAGCACAAGAAAGATTGGATCAGCTTCTCATTGGAGATGCAAGGGTTTCCTGTTACTTAATTAAGCAGCATTTTGTCAGGTTCAAAACAGAGCAAGAGTGTCTGCATTTATTCTGTGACTCCTTCACAAATACACCACATTTTGAAACCCAAGATCAGAAGAGATATTTTTCCAAGAGGAAAGCATCATTTATGCTCCTTACAACACATGGCTTGAATAGTTTGTTAATGTTACTACTTCTTCCTTGTAACTCCGTTAGGGTTTTGAATGATGAAGACAATGGTCCATTCCTCACCAGGACAACCCCAGAGAAGAAAAAAAATGGATAATATCCTGGAGGCTGTGATTTATGGAAAACTTACCATTATCTTAACTCAGCTTATCTGTTTGAAACTAGAGGAAAAAGAACTTCCATAATATTGTTCATTCTAGGCAAAGGGAGATTGTGCCCAGAGCTAGTTATTAGGACTGATTATAAAAGTATTTTGGGTTTTTTCAGTAAGATTATTTTTTTACCCTGTGGAAAACTGTGTATTAGAATGTTCTAGTGGGAAACAGAAGTACTGTCGCTTAAATCCACAAAGATATTAATTTATACATACTTCTCTTTTACCTTATGGAAACTGTGATTCTGGGTTAAACAGGGAAGATCAGATACACAAATTACCTGGCTTGATCTGTGTAGCCACTCTTGACTCCTGAACAGGGAGGGAGATCAGTGGCGTCATGACCATGGTGCGTCATGAAAACTAGCTCAGAGCTTTTTCTGCAGAAAAGAATGACAACCCACAGCGTTTGAGCTATGGGGTGTTAAAAAAACATACAAAAATCCTTGCCAACTGCACACGTTTTCTGGTTTGATTAAAACAGCTAGTTTTCACTGACTGGTTTCTCCATGGGAAAAAATAAAGGGCGAACTAGGTGCTGTTTGTGATCAATAATGCCTAGTTCAGTTCCTCAGGAGATATACACAGGTGTTTTTGCATTTACTATTATCTGATCCAAGTAGAAATACCAGGAAAGGACTAACAGAACACACCTTGTATCAATATACTAGCAGCTGCAGCAGCATTGCAAATAGAGGGGAGAATTTTAGAGTGCTGCCAATAGTCTTTTCATCTCAAGTCTGAGCTTACAGAACCTTCTGACTTGTACAACAATCTTTTCAAAAGGCAACTCTGAAATAAGACTCATGATTAATGTATTCAGGAAGAATTTGTGTGACTCCTGCTTTCAGTCCACTCCCAAAATCAAGGTTAGCAACTGAAAAGGATTCCAGCTAAGAAATTTTAAGCAGTCTCAATAGTTTGATTTAAAAAAAAAAATAGAAAGGAAGTAGAGATATAACAGCATGAATTCCAGGTAACAAAGGTCAGTGCATTGGCCTGACTGACAGACTGATGGTGGGAGATGCTCCTGCCCTGCATGTGTCCATGAGCAGTTGGAGGCTCTGACTGCAAGTGAGGATTTTACAGAGGTGGCAGTGAATGTGTGTTTGTAAAGTTCCATGGCCTCAGGTTTCCACCACATGATCTAGTTAGTGATGGCCACATTTGTCCAACGACCAGCAAAAGGCAGAGTTTGCCAAAACAGCACTAGGCAGCTCTTATTGATGCATGTCCTTCTAACTAAGACTTACAAAGAAATGAATTTTGCAGGGTGTTGGCCACAAGCTTGGGAAGATTGAGCTTGTCCCCTCACACCACTGATGTGAGTGTACCAATCAACACCATGGCTAATTGGCTCCTCAGCCCCCTGCCTCACCTTCCTGGCAGGTAAGGCTCTCCTCCATCCTCTTGCTATTACCCTGTTCTGAATTTCACTTCTGGCCCCTGGTTTGTGAACAAGGATTGCATCATTGCATCATAACTGCAGTTAATTAGGAATGAAAACTCACCCAAATCAATTACAACAAATCAAATTACTCTTAGGACAAAAATGCAGCAATGACTATTGCAGTGAAATATATGAAAAGCTGTCTTGATGGTTCAGTATTTATAGTGGCCAGCAGCCACTGTAAATTCCCCAGCATATCAGGAAACAAACAGCATGTGTGAAATGATCTCATCTCGTCAGGGTGCTGATTTTACGAGCACTTCTGTTGGTGCTTATCTTCAGATACGTGGATAGATCTACATGGGATCTGAATATAACAGGCTTTGGTTCCAGAGACAGCAGGAAGAGAAGAGCCCTAAGTAAAGGCAAAGGGAAAAGGAGGAAAAAAATAGGAAGGTAAAGGAAGGAGGAAACTGTCTGGGGAAAAAAAAAAAGGAGTTAAGGGGCAAAAAGATCCCTTTTCTTGGTGGGCTTTGTTTAGGTTTTGCTTCATTTTTCTTTCCCCTTGTGAGTGAGATGTATTGTTGCATACCAGCAACATTTTTGCAAGCAAACTGCATTCTCACACATGTGGTTTGAGAGTGAGAGAGGTCCCAGCAAGGCTTGTGACGTGAGAGGAAAGGGCAAGCTCAAGCTTGAGACAGAAATGAACGTTTTGAAGAACCAAGATTTTTATGGGGGCTGCACAGCGGAGAGGTGATAGAGAAGATGGGAATGCACCACTACTGTGAGCCATAGCCACAGGCACAAATAATAAGCTACAGGATGTAGTGTAAGGCTTTAGAGTTAGGTCTCTGCTCAAAGCAATGCATGGTATAAGGTATGGGTGGTAGAGATGCCCACTGCTCAGGTCCCTTGTAGGATTTCATTCACATAGAAGTACAACCACCAGAAGGTAAATCAAAAGAAAAGATTTAACATACTTTACAGACCTTTGAGGGTGAAAAATTCCAGCAATGAACCATTTTCAAGTTCACTGGATTGCGGACTTCCCGAGGAAGAAGAGGCAAAGAAAGATAAAGGAGAGATGAGCAGGGGTCCCTTCAAGAGACAGGGATGTTTGGGCAAAGATGGGACTACAGCAACAAAAGAAAGCAATCAGACTCTTGCAGAGGAACTGGGGTGGTACTGGGATGCCAGGGATGGTTGTGGGGTGCTGGTTCAGAGACATTGGGATTTATACCTGCAGATATGATATCTGGATGAGAAATGGTAGTGTTACCAGAGGGAATTTCTGCAGCTTTTTTCCAGGAGTGTGTTCTTAGCAGCACTGAAATACGGCTAGAGTGGAGCAGACGACAGCCAGCATAAATCAACAGAGGGCAGCTAATTAGCAACAGTGAGGGACACAGCCCAGTATTTCAGCTCTTGTAAGGTGCTGTGCTCATTCTAGTGAGGGGGTTGAGACACGGTAATGAATTGACAGTATTTTAAAAGTTTCCTTGTTTTTCTTTGTATGTCTGCTGGGATGGGCAGGTCTGACCCCTCTGACAGGTTCTCTGAAAAATAAATGGGTTTGGAGGGCTCTGCCTATGTTGGGGGAAAATAAACTTTCCCTAATGAGAGAGACCCCGAAAAAGACTTTTTTTTTTTTTTTTTTTTTTTTTTAAAACTGTGTGTTGAGGATATGAGGCTGCTATGACATTGCTTTCTATGTCTGACTCCCTCCTGCCCTTCCCCAAGAACACATTTCCAAACTGGCCAGACTCAGATATACGTAAGTGAGGTGGCAGATGTGTTAGGACAGTGGTTTCATGGGACCTGGGGCCCAAGCAGGGGCAGGAGACCAGTGCTGAGCTTTCGTTGGAGCATGTGCTTTGCTAGATACCAAAGATTCAAATCATAAGGTAAAGACCTGCTGTCTCTGCTTCCCAGACAGGAGCAGAGAAAGTTCCACTTTTCTTAGGGAAAAAAGTTAGGATTATAATGAGGATGCTGGAAAAGGTGTGGGTTGTCTTCTCCAGAGTTTCTTCCTGTGGCTGAGGGAGGGTGAGAAAGGATGCATGACTTTCCTTGAACAGTAATGCCTAGCAGCCTCAGATAAAGCTCTTATTTAATTTTCTGTTTATACATCAGATGGCTGCAGCTTTCTTAAGATTTTGAGCATCCTTTAAAGAAATGTGTTTATTGGGGGCAGGTTGTTTTACAAGGTTGGTGCTTTGTTTGGGTTTTTTTGTGAGATAGGAAGGAACAGTGTCCAGAGGATGAGAGATGCTGGGGATTTTACAGAACAATTGGACTGAATGCCAGCAATGCTCACAAGTTCAGCTCCTAAATGAACATAAATGTTTGCGGAAGAACTTCAGACTAATAAACACAAAGTGCTTGTTTGTTTCTTTTTTTATAAACAAAGAACACTAAAGGAAAATTAACATGATTGGAGAAAATAAGGAGATGAACTTGAACAGCTTGCTGCGGTAAATGGATTTTGTCAGCTTTAATGTATGTGCCAGTGACACTTCAGGTATAAATGAGGACTTGAGAAGCTCTTAAACCTGAAGATGGAAGCTGATGAAACGGGATATTCTTCCTGTATTTAAATTAGGCTTAGCAACTACTAGATGATCACTTAAACCCTATCTGATCCATCATTTCCACGTCTTAATAGTCCTTAATTTCTCCAGCTATTTTGAAGGAATTGCTATTGTCCTGTTAAGCACCTTCACTAAATTATTTTTTGGGTTAGCGTTGTTAACTTTGGATAAAGGTAAAAATCAAGATCTCTGTGTGAAGATAAAAGATGACCACGTTTTGCAAACAACAAATAAATGGAGAAAAACCTCACATGCAGTGTAAACATTTCAAAGTAATTTGATAATAACTCTTTTTGCTAAAACAAGCAAACAAGCTATCAAGTATTGTATTACATGCATGGTGCTGCTATGTGATATCTTTATGGAGAACAGATGATTTTCCAGGCCTGCTCTGTTAAATTTAGCTCACTTTGGGTTTCACTGACTGTGAGACCTTTTATTTTTCACAGATATTTTCTTTGCATTCATAACACTATTCATGTGCCTGAGGAGAGGCAGGAAGGGGGTAAATATCTGCTGCAACCTAAATGACAGCACGGTTTGTTGGTACAGAATAAAAGCCTGAAGTTTTTCAGCATGCAGTGAATAGATCAATGTGTACTTAGAAGCAGAAAGAGCCTCCCTGATTATCCAGGCTCATCCCTGCAGGTTGTAAGTTGAGTGATTCAGCTACCTGTCCTGGTTGAACTTATTTTTCCCCTCCTGCAATTAAGCCAGGACGGGACTGTTTGAAAGCACAACACTTTTTCACTGCTTTGTGGGGACAAATGCCTGTTGGCTGACTGACAGTGTGTTTGGGTCAGCTCCTGGGGCTGCAGGTGCTGCACACAGAGCTCCCAGTCTGCCCTGTTTAGTGCCTCTCCCACCTGGACATCACTGTACCTTCTGCCCTGCTTCAGCCAAGAGCAATATGGGTGGCTACTCAAAGTGTGCAGTATTGGCCCAGTGGGAAGAAGGAGGGTAGGTGAAGGGTCTTAACCTCTCCAGACATCAGAGCTGCTGCCACGAACTGATGTGCAAATAGGTCCAGGTGCCACGGCCATGCTCACCCTTCTTTTGAGGCAAACAACAGTGCACACCCAACACAAAGGAATTTTTCATATAAGTGTACACAAATCTGCCAGCCAATGGGACAAAGGGAACCTTTCCCTCTCAAATCCTTACCTAGGAGCGGTATCTGTGTAAAGCACTGGTCTACTGTCTCCAGAGAATCATGCCTCTTGCTCAGCTAAATAAAATGCAGGAGTAATTCCTAGTGCAGTGCTTGGGCCATTGTTCAGATTTGAAGCACTTTTTACTAGGCCCTTTAATCTGGATTTAGAAAGTACAGACTCCTTGGCTTTGAATGCCCATGTCTTAGGAGAGAGAATTGCTTCCCCCCCGCCCACTAGCTTTCTGATCCCTGAATATCACTGTCTTCCAGGAGAACTGGTTGAAATTTTAGTCACTGAAAATAAAGGATGGGATGGCTCTGCTGCTGTGGGTTGCCCAATTTATGCTTCATGCTCCCTAGGGAAGTGGCAGAAGGTGTCCATTGCCTGTATGACAGAGAGCTGGGAAAGCTGGGATGCTCTTAGCCCTGAAACATCCAAATTAGGAGCCAAAGATAACTCAGGATTTTCACCTTGCACTCTCTGTACATGCTCTCCCAATGCTGTAGAGAGCTTAAAACTGGGCATGATGAACTAGGTTTATGGAGAGTCGAGCTTTAATTCTGAGCCCACCACAGGGCACACGAACCACCTTCTTTGCTCTGTAGCCATTTCTAATTATCAGAGCCATTCACTCCTCTTAAGCTACTTATTAAAATTATTAGCTTAGAGCTCTTCTGTTACACGTCGGTCCTAGAAGAAGTCTTTTATTTGCAGTTGCTTAACATTAACAAACTAATTACCTGTCCCTGCTCTCTGCAACGATAATCTAACAGTGAGGATGGCATTTGCCATAAACTACTTCTGTGCTGGTTGCTTTCAGTAAGACTTCCATCAGATTAAAAGATGAAATGAGGTTTTGCTCTGTCAGCAGGAGGAGTTAAAAGAAACTGGCTTGTAAACAATGAACAGTTATGCTGGGAATTGACTTCCAAGGAGAGGACAAACTCCTTCAGAATATAACCAGGCGGAAATTAACGTTAGGCAAATGGATAAGATTTCTCACAATCATTTCCAAGTCAACCAGAATGCTTAATTTCCCTCGTCCATTTTGCAGTTAAGTTTGTACTTCTCTTCCAGCAAAATTCTAACATGTCAAGTCCCTGCTCAGTATAAGCACATGGATTTTATGGCCTTCACAGTATTGCTGTTGCTTTTTTTTTTTTCTGTTTTAAGAGTAGAGGAAAAAGGAAAATTGTGAAGAAGGAGGCTAATTAGAGAAAATGGGCTTAATTTGGAAGCCACAGGTACCTCTTTTATAAGCTTTTGTTGAGTTTGTGCCCACAGTAAATTTATACAAGCTTTGGAGAGACGGTAAATCTCTGTTTGCTATGGCCTGCTTTAAATGGGGAGCTTTCAGCACTACTTTGCTCATAGCTAAGGGCACAGATGAGGTAATAAAACCAACAAGTCCTGGGAAATACCCACTCAGCTGTGAGAAACATTTCCTTGAATCCCTTGTTTTTTTGGATCCATATAAAATAGCTTTTATTGTTTCAATAAGATGCATGGTAGCTACATCACTGTAGGTTTAAGGAGGGCTGTTGTGAGGTTTGATTCCTCAGCTCTCTGCTGCCTTCTGTCTTGCCAGTCAGGCATTTCAGGCCTCTTTTGAAAAGAATGTCATTTGTTATCACAATTTCATCTTGCAGGTCCTGGCCAGCCTAATTGTGGAAGGTTTCATTGCAAGAATTGAATGCTGATCGAACTGAACCGCCCCAGCTGAATGAAGCGTGACCTGTGTACACCTCTCAATTGAACAGGAGTCACTTAGGTGAATTACTATTAAAACAGTAAAAATCAAAGCAATGCAATCACATTTACAAACTGTAGCTGTGTTTGATGGAGGTATCGAATTAGACAACCAGAATGTAATGTTGTGACTTGCACAGTGCTGAGGCTGAGCAGGCGCAAACCCCAACAGGCCCACTTTTCAACAGGGCCAATTCACATTGAATGTGATGAGTGTGTGGGTTCCTCTGTGGCACAAGCTCACCAAAGAGGGCTGCCAGGGGCAGGTGAAATTGTGATGTCCTGCTACTGCTTGCTAGCAGCAGCATGTGTGCTTTTACCCCAGTTAGGGACAGGAATAATCTGTCATGATCTGAAACTTCAAACCAAGGCTACACCTTTGTCACCCACCCTGTCCAAACGACACAGCAAGCACTTGATCTGGAGAGGTGAGAAATACCCCTCGCTTGCAGGAGCTGCAGCTGGATGGTGAATGGCCGAGCATGTTTCTGCCTAGACCTCATTGCTTAGGAAAAAGGCGTGCTTAATACTCTTAGCTGACACCAGTCCACAGCCTAGCAGGTCTGGAATTAACATTTTGAGAGCCTCAGGTCTCTGGTGTCACCCTAATGACTAACACATTAGCAGCTCTGAAAATCCATGTGCAAAGGAATTACCTGCCTAAAGAATATGGTGAAAATCTAGGGACATGTGTTTTGCGATAGTATCCAAGAACTGAGACACAATTAGTGAATGTTTAGTGTCTTGTCATCTCCATACCAGCACTGTAAATGTGTGGAGTAAATTAGACCTGCTGGATAAAAATGCATGGTTTGATTGAAAAGGGTAAGAGGTCTCTGTGTGGTTTGTGTTAAATTTTTTATGCCTCTTTGTTGGGGTTTGTCCCCCCTGCCATGTAGCCCTGGGGGGGAGGCACGGGGTTTCCCTGGCCCCTGGTCATCCTCGTTCCCCATTGGTTGTTTTGTGTTCCCCTGCGCGGGCAAAGGATCCTCGGGTCCTGGGATTGCAACAGTTCCTCGGCAGATCCCAGCCATGCGGCTGGAGAAATAAACCTCTCTCAAATATCTATCAAGAATCGGTCCATATATATTTCTTTTCCATGGACCTTGTTGTCTGATACATCGTGTTACAGAATCCTCACTGTAACAAATGGTGGAGAATTGCTGGCAAGACACCGATCCCTAAGGACAGAAAATTTGTAAGTAAAAACCACTGTAGATCTCTCCTCACCTTGGTTTGGATATTCTCTCTGGACTATGGAAGAATCATGGGAAATGGGGCTCTCTGAACAACAGAAAGAAATGTGTCTAGAAGTTAAAGAAATCCTTGAACAACAAAACAAGAAAACATTTGTTCCGGGAGATCTAGAACATTTTTTTAACTGGCTTTTCAAAAATTTCTTCTATATTTCTCGAGACTTACTTTTTGATATTGATCCTCCTGGAACTATTCACGGGTGTTTTTGGTCCGAGATCTTGTGTGAGATGAGAGATCAAACAGAACATGCATTAGTGATTGAACCCCTCCGTTGATCCATGGTAATCGGTGAAGCTATTCAGGAGCATTTGTATGGTCCCATTACCCCTAGAGCAGAGGATGGCCATAATCCCGTGGCCGAGGCCGCGCGGCCGCCATCCCGGGAGCACATGACTGCAGCCATGCAGGCGGAGGTGCCTGCGCTGGATGTGCCTGGCCCCTCGGGAGCGCGCGCCTTATCGCAGACCCCATCCCTGCCTCGGGGTCCCCGGCCACGCGACCGCGAGTGAGGGAGCGATGCCGCAGGTGCTGCGGGTGCCATGGGCCACGAGCAGCCAGGAACTGGGCATCAGCCTGGCAGGGCGCCCTGCGCGCCCCGGTCCG
>NW_008240042.1:5781142-5810289 GCF_000691975.1 Corvus brachyrhynchos
AGAAATAAACATCTCTGAAACATCTATCAAGAATCGGTCCATATATATTTCTTTCCCATGGGCCTCCTTGTTTGATACATCGTGTTACAGAATCCCCACTGTAACACCTCTTAGCAAGTGTGCTAGAGTTGCATGGGGAGTAATCTTGGCATAGGACAGGGATGGACCAATGGCACTTTGTGGTCTTGTGCCACTGAAGAGCTGGAAAGTTGTTTCTGTCTGTAGAAGAAAAAAACACAAACCCCAAATCAAAATTCATATCCCTGCTAAATACTGAAATTCCCCCTCAGGATGGCAGTCATACCAGCTCCTAGGTAAATCTGAATGCTGAAGAAAAGCTCTGCCACTGAACTTCAGCCCTCCACTGGTATGAAGGATTGAATTTCCTTTATGAACAAACAGAATCACTATGCTTCCCTGAGACCGTGGAGGTGGTAGTCTTCCCCTTGAAAAAAAAACAAAGAGGTTTTAGCATGGCACTGATTTTATTAAAATATTTGGCTCTTTAAAAAAAGTCTGCCAGTCAGGCTTGAGCCTAAAAAGCAGATGTGGTAGATATAAATGAAATAGAAATAGTAAAGAGCTCAACAGTGACAGATGGGCTGAGCCCAGGCTCTGGACGCAACTCAAAAAAATAATCAGATTGAAAGGTTGAAAGAATTAAGACTTCTTAGATATGCAGACAAAACTCGTATCAGTCAATATATTTATTTCTTTTTTAAAATAAAAATTTGGTTAAGATTTCCATACCTTTAAATAAAAAATAGAAGCTGCTCTGGCAGGGGCATTTTTGGTTGTTTTTTTTGGCTGTCTTTTTAAATAAAACCTCCTCATCTGAGCACAGCATTAGTAACTACTGTAATTCTGGAAAAAAATTTGAGGAAATGTTTGTAAGGTCTCAACAGACTCAAGGCAAGATTGATTTGGGGAAATGACAAATGGCCATTAATCCAGGAAACTCTGGCCCTTTAATGAAATGGCTTTAAGAGCAGCACAGAAAAAGATGATCAAAGGCAGATCCTTTCTTAGTAACTACAAATGTGGAGCAGAGATAAGAAGAGTGAACAAGTGTCTGATTGCCTTTTACAATGAGATTATTACTCTGCGTGATCATTAGATATGAATGAGGTCTTTTAATCACTGTAGCTAGGTCTGGTCATTGCCCATCGGCTGAATTCTAATGGAGGTGTGCTGTAATTTATTTAATATTAATAAAGATATTCCCTCCCTCACCAAATAACTCACTATCTGTTTTGACTTGCAGACCTTGCAGAACAATGGGATGACACTGTCTGTCAGCATTTGGCCATTGCTTTTGGCTAGTGAATGAATGATGACACACACCCTCACCCCTTTGAAAGTTCTGCAGAGCAGCAATTTGCAATTTCCTCACTGAGCTCAATCTCCGTGCAAATCTCATCCTTTACCCCTCACTTTCTTGCACTGTGCGTTTGCTATAAGACACTCTGTGAAATTTTTACTTTTATCATCATAAGCTGCTGTCCACAGCTGGCCTCTGTCACACTGGTGTGTCAGGGACTACTGGATTTCTAGGTGCTATGGGGTCCTGCCCCTTCTCAGCTTTCCACTATCATCCTTTGTCAGTGTGTATTTCTATATCTAGACATTTCTGATGCATATGACAATGTAAGTGTCTTGTGCGTCCCTCTCTTGGGCCTCTGATGGATGGCAGACATGCTGATTGCTAATCTTTTATCCAACTGCTATTCAAATTCATTCTCAGATGCCTTATTACATCATTTGCACAGCCACACTAATTAAACATGATACTTCTCATGGTTTCCAAGCATCACTTTGGCATGTTCCACTTCACTGCAAAATCTCTCTCATCATGCCAGCCTCACTGCTGCCTTCCCCGCAACTACCTTCAGTATTTCCTGCACTTCCCAGTCCTGACGGAGCACCAAACTTGTTGAATCTACCTCTGTCCTGTAGTGGAAGAGAGAGAGAGAGATAATGGACATTGTCTCTACATTACTGGCATTTGACTTTTTGTGATAACAGCTCCCTCTACCAGCTACCAGAAGGCACTGAATAATAATACTGAGAAAAGAACCATCCCCTCTAAAAACCTGCAAAATTATCCTAATAAAATCAGTAATGAGATCTAGTTTTAAAATAACACACATCCATCTCCTGCATACAGATAAAATGCAGACCTCCATTGACATCCAGTGGATGCCAAATTCATTCCACTCTGTGGCTTGAAGATTGACCTTAAAGCATTATCTGTTGCTTTTCTTAGGTTAGTGCTCCTCATCTTTAAATTCTTTTGAAGAACCTGACCAGAAAGTAAATGTGTTGTGAAAAATGCAATATATAAGATTTCAGTTAATTTAAGGTACAGAATATAGAAATTATTGTATTCTGGATACTATTAATTAAAAGGATTACTGACAGCAGTGGTTTCCAAGGAGGAATTTCCAATTTGAATTGAAAAATCAAATATATTGGTGGAGAGAAGTGCTTTTTTATCACAAAAATTAATCCCTTGGTTTAGCTGACAGTTCGCCTTTACCTCCACAGATAATTGTGCTATTTTGCATGGCTGTACAGAGGTAGTTACACTGCTAAGCATGAAGTTGCCATATAGGTTTGCTAAGTGCTCACAATATAAAATAGCATATATGCTAGAACCCTCTTTATATTATGCTATAGGTCAATTACTTTTCCCTCCAGATGACAGTGGGAGTTAATTATTGTGGGCAGGGCCAACTTGACCTCACAGATTGTAGTCATATTGCAGCATTTGGGGACAGATTTTGTATTATGGCTGTATTTTTCCCCATTAAGTCAAAATCATTCAATCTTAATAGATAAGCAATAATTATTTCCCCCTACCCCGCCACTGATGATGTTTTAACACATCATCTCTGAGCTGTGTACACTTAAGCAGAACTGGCAAATGCATGTAGGTGTGATGCGAATTTTTGGTGTTAAAATCTACAGTCTACCCAAAATGTTTGCCCTCACATTACATAGTCTGCCTTAGAATTGCACTTCAGTCTCTGGATGTCTATTATTGAAACCATTCAGGAAAGCTGGAGATCTAAATCCGTCAGAGAGTTTTGGAAGCCCCAAAGAATTTCAGAAGTGTGAGGCTGAGTTCAGACCCAGCACAGGGCTTTATGCTGTTCATCCACCCGTGGAGCAACTCAAGTTTAGATGCAATGAGATGTCTCTGTTGTATATTGACATCAAGAACTGAGACAGGGAGGGCTTAACCTGGCAGTTTCTGTGTGTTAACCTACAGGGTGTCACGCTGATTGATGCAGCGATGCCGTGTGCCGAGCCCACAGAAGACAACACTTCAATGCGGGCTGTGTAACAAGGGGGCAGGAGAAAATATTTATGTTGTGCTGTCTGCATATTGCAGTGTTCAAAGTGACAAAGGCAATGGTGCATATGTTTCTAATCCTGAGTTTCTGTTGTGGTCATTTTCATGTGTATTATTGGGACACCTTGAAGGAAAAAAGAGAGTGATATATTGCACGTGACTGTACTCTGCTGCTAGGATGTCATTTTTATCCTCCCTGTCATCTCCTGCTCATTCTCACTTTTCTTTCTTCCACACAGTTTTACCTGCTCTTTTCACATTCTGCAATTTAGGCCTTGCTCAGGAATCAAGAAGAATTTCAGTTCTAGTTCTTGATCAAGAATTTTAGTCCACTTTTAGTCACTCTCAGCAACTAATACTATTTCTAGTAGCATTTATTATTAAAACTAGATTTATTCTGTTTGTATTAAATGGGAAATAAAAGCTTTTTCTGTTTCCTTGTAAAACCCTGAAGAGGTGTAGCTTGGGTCTCTGCAAAACACATGGAAGGAGAAAATAGCTAAACTCTGGATGCAGCAGCCAATATAGTGTGAAATTCAACTCTGTGATGGCAATGCCATAATTCCATAATATTACCACTCTTTATACAGATAAGCCTTTTAGCTACAGTTCTGTTCTAGTTATGCCAGAATCATGTTTTAATTTTTCTTAATGGAATGGCCAACTTTTCAATTGAGCAGTGTTTTTGTTAATAAAAATACTGCTGCTTGGTTTTGAGGAGTAGGGTCTGTGGATCGCCGATCAAATTTCTCCTTCCTGGAGAAACCCTGCTAATGCTTAACTTTTGGAAGAAATTCACCCAATGAGGAGTTGCAGGAATGAAATGAATAAACAACATGAAAAAAAAATTAGTCAAATGAACTTAATCTATTAAAAGTGGCAGGTGGGAGTAAACCACCTCTTATGAGAGTTTTTGAGCATGTCTGAAACTTCCCCATGGAGCTGCGAGCAAAAGTGGGTGGGGATGGGCATGGAGGTTGGGAACGCTGCTTTTACAGGTGTGCTCAGTTCCCAAAAGCTACAGCTCATCCTTTTGTTATGCCTGGAAGACATTCCCAAACCAGCAGTATTTCCATGTTGAATACAGAATTAAGTTTTTCAATAATGTAGAAAGAAAATTAATTTCAGGTAATTTCAACTCAAAATCAGACACGTGGAGCCCTTAAGGATTTGGTTACTTCTAGCAGAGCTCTTTTGCCTAGAGTTATCCAGATAACAAGGCTCATCAGATCTTCCAGTGAAATTCTTATTTGTGGATGTGTAACTTGTGAGAAGGAAAACTGATGAAATCTTATTTCCTATGATATTTTTGCTTCCTCTCAGGCTGTCCTGCATTATAAATAAGTTACACTAGGTTCCTTCCAGACCTCTCAAGGGTTAGGATTCAGCAGGGGCTGGCCCTGCAGATTGCTTTCACCTGAACTTGATGGTGATCAGCTGGTGATCCCAAGGGCAGAGGAAAACCCTGAACAGCTCTCACCCAAGTGCATAACAGACTGTAAAGTCAGTGCTGATGCTGAGAACAAAGGTCTCATAAAGCAAAAGCTCCTTACTCTCTGGAACGTGTGACTCTGCTTCCTAAGCAGCTCTGTGTCTCCTGTGGACTTCCAGAGGATTGAACTAATATTTGCTTCTTGTCTGGCACCACCAGGTAAGGTGAAATGCAGATACAGATTTATATTGGAGGCAAAGGAGGATATGTCTGAATTGACTCAATAAATCTGAATCTAGCGTATGAATCAAGCTTGCTCTAAAAGCCAGTTAGGTATTAGTGCTCTTAGCTGTTAGTTTTGATTGTTGATACTAACACTCTGGGTTTTAATGTAACTTCTGCATCCTACAGTGGGATTTTTTTAGGTCTCTACTATAATTTCTTCTTCTTTGGTCTCCCTTAAGCTCAACTCTCTGGCCTACACAAATGATTTGAAGATCTCAAATTAATGCATGTGTGCTGCAGTGCAATTGTAGCTGCATGCTCTTGCAAAGAGCTCCTGGAAGTTTGCTTTGACTTGTAGTTCCTTAGTATTAACCACTCTGCTGTTTGCTCTTAGAGTGACTGTCTCTGCCTTCAAGGCAGAGGCAGCTTCTCATGGGGGCTGGAAATTGGAAAAGATAAGAGACAGGTTTTCTGTTTGTTTTTCTTTGTCCCTAGACTTCTCCAAAGTTATTCTTAATGTCTTTGCTTATTTTTCACTGTATTTTGGCCTCCTTATTAGCTTGCTTGAAAGCTGCAGGTATTGTGTATCCATTTTTTCTCCCTGACCTCATCAAAAGGGATTTTCTCCCTGCAGGGGAGCAGCACCTGCAGGGGTGGGGGGAGGAATGAAACTGTAGCTCAGCCCAACATACAGTAAAAAAACTAGACAACCAGAAAAATAATTTTGAGGAGTGAAATGGGTTTGAGATGGCTTCAACCCACCTTCTCCTTCCTGGTGATCAGGGATGCCTGTTGTCACGCCAGTTGGCATATTACAGAGACCAGCAGTGGGAATCATGTTGGAATTCTGACTGGACTGTGTATTGCAATTGCTATAATTTACTATAATCTTTATTATGTTTTCAGTCCGTTTTGTATTATTCCACTAAATCAGAAATCCCATGTGACACCAGCTATATTTAAACAAGTACATTTGAAATGAAGCATTTCGTCTTCCATGTGTGGACTACCTAAAAGAACCTAGTCTGACAGAAAAAGGGGAATAAAAAAAAAAAAAAGTAAAATCAAGATTTAGTCTTAACAATTAATTCACACTGCCCTCATTCTGGAGTGGTCTTGATCTCTAATGGTAATGGATCAAGGCAAAAATTTAGTCTCTAAATCCACATAACATGAGATACAGTAGACTTCTCTTTCCTGGCATTAGGGACAAGCTAAAAGAATCCCATATCACATGTGAAAAATGCCTAGTTAATTTAATGGGGAAAGCTAAGCAGGGCTGCACTTAGGGTGAGAACAAGAGACTTTCACAGACAAGACTGGGAATGCACATACCTCAAGGTTAAAGATGGAGCACTCCTTTAAGGGCAGACATACAATATTAATTTAAATACTCAAAGTGATTTTGTATAAGTGGGAGGGCAAAGGGACACCAAGTTCTCTTACTTTGTCATTGGGTGATACAATATAGTAGCTGGAAACCTACTAGAAACTTATAATTAAAGGTCTCTGCAGAATATATGAAGGTTCTGCTGAGCTTCCTGCATAATTCTCAGTAAAAGGAGAGGAAAAATTCCTTTGAAAATACAGGAGGCAGTGAATCTGTCCTCTCTGTGTGAGAGAGCTCCAGCAGAGCTGCTGAGGCCTGATGTCATTGAAGGGATATAATACTTGAAGTACAGCATGATCAAATAAAATATGCAGAAACCAAGCACAGCCTTAGGCTCATTTCATTTTAAGCAAACAAATAAAAACTGTAAGGATATGGCAGAAGGAAAACAACAAAGAGAAGAAAGCCAATCTTTCATTCAGGAATTTGAGCTACCCAGAAGTTAGTTCTGTGGCAACAACAGGGCATGGATATTATTTGATCCAAGTTGTGGACCAGCCTCTGTGTTTTCTGAGGGCGCAGAACTTGTGATCCAGAGCTCTTTGCTTAGGCTGTTTCAAATTTATTGGTATGGGTGGACTTGGGTGCCTATAAAGAATCTCTGTTGCATCTATTAGGGGCTGTTTGCAGATGTTTTTCTGTGTGTCTATGTTCATCTGTTCTGGAGAAGGAAGGGTAAACAAAGCTCCCCAGGACGATAAACAAAGCTCATTGGCCAGAACATGCCTGATTGTAACTGTGAACTGATCTCCCACCACCGGTGCTGAACCACTGGATTCAGTCTCTCTGGCATTTTTGAGCTCAGATGGAAGCACGTGCTTCTGGTGGACCCTTGGGGGGGGCCTCAATCTTTCTGTGGGCTTCCCTTCCCGTGTGCTTGCCATCCAGACGGTAAATGCAGATGGTATGGTTGGGTGGCCTGTGGTAGTGACCGAAAAGTGCACCTTCACCAGGCGCAAACTGGTCTTATGGTTTGATCTGCTCCCCCACTACACTCTCCTCATTTGTGGTTTAAAAGAATTGTTTCTGTCTTATAGCTCCTGTGTTCTGATAAGCTTTCTTGCCCACTAGTCTTTCTGGACAAAAATTTTGTCTTTGATCTTCAACAGAAACTGGACAGATTAATTAACATATCAAAACAAACAGGCTTCTTTTATTCTCTTTCCCCCAAGTCAGCTAACCTGGAGCTTTTCCAGGAGCAGAAGCTCCTCCAATTATTACATCTTTTTATTCTGATCAAGGTTTCCCATCTTTGTGTAATAGAACAGAGAGCTGGGAATAGAAGAATATTGTTCCGACCAATTTCTATTTGATCTTCTCTTCACCACACTGCCATTGAAAGATTTCCCCCACCCCTGCAGTTGGCTACAGTATAAAACTACTTGCGACTAACAGTGCTCTGCTCCTCTTTCTCAATTTTTCTGCAAGGTTTTTTTTTTTCTAGATACTCAGCAATGGATAGATAGAGTTGGTTCAGCCCAAGAAGCTGTTGGACTAGAAAACTAGAGGAAAGATTTTATCACATAAAGACACAGAGGATAAGGACATTTGTTTCCAGTCTTTTCATTTAGTTTATCTCAACTCAAGGTAAGGTAAAGGACAAAATATAATGTCACACTGTTCCCATACACAGGGGTTTTTTTATTCCTGGAGCATAGCAATAAGAATTAGCTTAGAGAAGACTGAGAAAAAAAGAGGACAAGTTACTCCGAACTCTCACAGTCCCCTGTTATGGTTGCTGACTTTCTGGATTTTATGATATCTCAGTAGTTGAAGGTCAGCTCAGTATTCCATCTTCTTAAGGCAGGTGTTTCAGTGAGGCTCTGAGCTTTCATGTTTAAAACAAGGCAACCCTCCCAAATCCACATTTCCCAACACGCTGGCTGTGTAAGAAGTGGTAAAACATGTTTTTCTGGTACCAAGGACTTCAAAACTGCTGGGCATTTTTAAATTGCATGCTGCTGATCCTCTTTCTCCAAGTGAAACAGTAGCACTTCCCACTTTGTAGACAATGGGAGTCTTATCACTGCTGTGTTAAAAGCAGAGTTATGCCAAAGCTGAGCTGAGCTGTTTTGAAAATCCCTCCTTGAGTTCCCAAGCTTTAATCTCCTGGTCCTGCAAGTAAAGCCTATACATTTCTTCAGCCCCTTTCTGGCTTTAAAAGAAGTGCACCTTCTTAGTAAGCTTGTACCTCAAATGTGAAGTGATATGGGGATGAATGAGAAGGGCTTACATGGACATGGGTGTCACTCTTTAGTTTTTTCACTCTATTGTCATAGGAACAACAACCTTTCCTTTATGTAGTAAAAAATTATCAGTATATGGTAGCTAAGCTTTACAGAGGAGGATGTGACATGGTTTATCTGGAAGGAGGACAGGGCATGAAAAATAATCACAGTGACTTGAAAACCCAAAAGCGCAATTTTGTGCATGGTGCCATTTCTGATTTGCATTTCACTGTGTACCAATGGCAGGAAAAAAGACATAATTAGTGCCATAAAGCATGGACTTCCAATCCCCTTGAGAAACACAGCAACCCCTTCTAGAGTTTTAGTTGACATGGTGATATTTAGAAGCAGCAATATCGGATCCTGGAGGCCATGGTATCTTAGTGTACAGAGATACTAAAATGTAAAGCCCCCTGTGGTGGCTTGCTGACAACAGGGCCAAAATCTAGTGTTTTGTATAGAAACTACAGGCTCAGTGGCTAAAAGTCTTATTCTGTTACACAAGCAGATTTATCAGCCTCTACATGTTGCCCAGTACAGACAGGCTCCACCATGAACAGGAAAAATATGTTATGCCTCTAGAGTGCTATCCCAGAATGGATAATGGGAGAAGCAGCAGGATTTGGTCAGTCTCTCACTGCTGACCTGCAGCTGAGGGCCGGCAAATTGCACCTGTTTCTTTTCCTCACCCACAAGCCCGCAGAGCCCTTGGGCAAGACTTTGGAATAGGATGTTAGCTCTGTCAGCTACTGAGATAATGCAGAGGGTGTGTGTTAGCATTGGCACTGCCCCGCTGGGAAGCACTTATGATGTGAAAGCTGTCAGGAGCAGATGATGTTTGGTACCTGACTTCACATTTCTGTGCTCATGAGAATTACCTGTATTGCCCAGTGCTGCCCTTCTGCAAAGCTGCTATTACCAGGGTCACTCTGTTGACCCACCACGTGGGTCTTGTGAAGGAAGGTAGTCTGCCAGGCAGTACATCAGGGTGCAAAATCTGGAGTCATGTACTCTATGTCTAGCTACTCTAAAGGCCTGTAGTGTTGTGTGACTTTTTGCTCTCTGCTTGGGTCAGGATTGGCTCCACTGAAATGTGCCAGGCTTTCAGTTAGAGAGGCTTGCAGCAGGGATTCTGCCTGAGAATACTGTGCAAAAATTTACTGGGGCCCTGATCTTGCTCAGAGCTTCCAGATTGCTAAAGCAATATAAAGGTTAGTAAGAATAACTCATTACCTAGATAGACTAGCAAAGCTATTCCCACAAATAGTCCTAGAAGGAACGTCTCTGAGGTGTATTTGGCTGGCTCTGCATACCTCTGCCTAATGCAGAGCTATACTTTCACACCGGTTTCTGGCAGGCTTGAGCAATCAGTAAATCACTTCAGGTCCTTAAAACCACGACTGCCAGATGTCCCCCTGTAGCCAGAGGGAAAACTGCACTCTCTGAGTTGTTGTGGTGTTTCCCACCCTGGGAAAGGTGGCTTTGTTTTTCCTACAGTATTCAAACAAAGCTGAGTGCCATTAGTGTATTTTTTTAACTTTTTCTGGCAGCAGTTGATGGTAAATGGACAAATGCCGTTATTCCAGACGTTAAGACTTCTACCAGTCTGAAACTATAATGACAATACCAAAAATGTCAATATATTTCCCAGTTTAGAGGGAAGTGATAGCTTAGTATTACTGCATTTTTTTTTTCTGTCTACTTGTTTCTTTTAGACATACCAAAAATGGTCCCAACAATATTGGGACCCTCTAAAATTTTTCCAAACATACAGTGGTGGTTGACTTCATAATGGTGATCCAGTGGCTGAAGAGACTCATGCTGAAAACCTTGTAGAGGATTTTTTGCCTTCATCAGTCTCTTAAGGTTCATGTTTTACTGTGCAGATAATTGTATCTGTGCATTGTTGTCATGGTTGCATAGGTATGGACTTTCCCATTCTGGAAGACTGAGAAGAAATTTAACAGCATGTCACTGAGCACATAAAATTACACAGGGACACGTGCCTTTTGAAGCAGCAGGATTCTATTCTTCCTCTTATCTTTTCTCCAGCCCCTCTTCCTCCATTTCTGCACTCTCATTTCAATCTGTGTGGCACATTCCCTGTGAGGAGTTCCTAAGCTGTTTACCACTAACCTAAGGGCTGATATTGATAAGAGCATAATCACAGAGATAAACAGAAGGGCCAGACCAGTGCACAGAGCTTTTGACAGTTCACCTTGCATCTCCCAGCTCCATTCCAGCATAAATCTGCATGGATTTTACTTCTTTACCCCTCCGTGCACCACTTCTTATCAATCTCCTTTTTCTCTGCAGTGTTTATATCCATGAATCTCTGGCCCTTGGACTATCTTTCCTGTTCTGTTTCCCAGGGGAATTTACTGATTTCTCCCTTTCCTTGTGTTCATGTCTGGGTTTACAGGAGAGGTCGGGTCAGGAAGCACAGGCTGTGTCAGAAGAAGGGAAAGGTTTAGAGGAGCTGTGAATGTCCTAGGCCAAAGTTAGACCTCTAGAGCTGTAGATACCACTTCTGTCCTCGTGATCCTGGATTGGTTTGAGCAAACAACTGGAGGTCAGCGAAACAGCAGACTCCTTTGTCACCATCTGTCATCATGTAATGAGGCACTTGGTGTGTGACAGGGCTGCCAATGGTTTCTCTGTCTGGACCCTTTAGGCAATTTTGTTTTGGCTCTTTGTAACAAAGCGTGATCACAGCAAGACCAAGTAAATGTGTAGTGTAGGGCAGCCACTGAAGGTACACCAGCAAGGATGCCACCAGCCAAGGTACAAATGCTTTCAGTGAGCTGCATATCTGTTCTGGTGTCTAAGGAGGCTGGCCTGGTGTGACCAGCCAGCAAGGCACTTACTGGTGTCTGAAACAACAAACTGGTTCTGCTCTGGAACTGGAGGAGAAAGAGGTGGAGATTTAGAGCAAGTGCTGAAAGCCTTCCTGGTTTCCCTCATAAATTCATACTTGGCTAATGTGCCAAAACCTACTTTGCTGCTATTGTGTCCCTGTTGTATCTTTCAAGGCAGCACAAAGATGTTGCCATTTGCTGCCAAGGTGCCTCTGTTTTGCTGTGTAAACACATTCCTAGTGTTTCCCAGGATGTATGGCTTTAAGAGCTTGGTTTTCTTTGGGTTAGCAAAGCAAATAATGGGAGTAGCTGTGTCCTGCTGACACTTTGAGGGGAATAGAAAGAGACAGAAAGCAATTATTCAAGTTAGAATGTGCGTGGAGCATTTTTATTATTGTTATTTATTGTTTTATGGTCACTCCAGTAGTGCTGCGCTTCGGAGGAGGCAAAGCGAGCTATCGGCACAGCTTGTGTAAATCACCACGGCTCCATGACACCTCTGGATTTATACCAGCTTGATTTCTCTACATCCTGGTCCTTGGTTTCAGCCTCCAAAAATTGCTGTGTGCATTTTAAACATGAAAAATTGGGACATCGGGCATGATGAACAAAAGAGAGAGGATGGGGAGGAAGCAACCCAGCTTGCTGCCTGATGCAAGATGCTGGGTGCATGGGCAGAGCATGACCTTCTCTCCTCTCTGACTTTTCATCTGAAAAGCTTTGGTAAACCTTTTCATAGTATTCTGACTAGTAGTTACACTGGAGAAGGAACTGCACTTGGGAAGCAGGGCATGTTATAAATCCTTGAAGTGAAAATAGCTAAAACAGCTAAATTCCTGTTTACATTAAATATGTTGGTTTGTCTGCTTCTCTGGCTGTTTAGCTGGCAGAAGTATTTTTATTCTTTTTAAACATATAGGTGAGTATCCCCTTGTGCAGCTTTACACACATGGAAGCTGCTGCAATGCCTGAAGGTTCAATGCGAGACAACTCACCCCCTGGTTTGGGTTCAGCCATGATTTAGAGCCTTTTCTGGTTGTCGTGGTTTTCCCCCTCCACTTCTCAATGCTTATGACTTCCCAGGGTAGAAGTGCAGATGTGAAAAATAATGGATGTGGTTGTACAGAGATGGTGAGAAGTTATGTAAAAAGAATGTTTTTAGGGGGGATGCGTGTGTAAGGATTTAATTATTTATTTATTTATTCTGTTTTGGAGGGCAGGAATGAGGCTTTCCTGTTGCTTCGGAAAACTTCCCAAGGCCCTCATGGCTGCTCTGCTCTGTGCACATACCACTTTGTGGACCCTGGCAGAGTGGGCCACCAGCTGCCTCTGTTCCTACAGAGGCATAGATTGACAGTGGCACCCCTCCTCAAAAGAGGGACAGGCACCACATGGTCACATCCTGCTTCCTCCAGGAAGGTACCTCTGGAGTTGTTGCAGGAAAACCAAGGAAGAAGTGGGTTGTGTGGGCTGGCTTTTTTGGGGTTGTGGGCTGACTGAAACCAGGGCATTGGCAAGGTAGTGATTAGGTTCCTGATCCTTGCAAAAGCCAAAGCAGCCGGTGTTATCAAGATGTGTAGGATAATAAGACAAGGTATCTTACAAAATTTAATCCCTATTAATTTCCATGGGTTTAAAATTAGGTTAACCTTTATAATTAGCAAAATAAAACTTTTAATAATCATCCCCAGAGAAAAAGGGACTTCTAAAAAAAAAAAACCAAAACAACAACCCTACAACAAATCAACCCTAATTTTGCTCCTTTATCTATTCTGTGCTAACTTCTTCATCACATTTCACTGCTGTCTCTTCCAAGCTGCCCAGGTGAGGCGCCCTGCCCCACCATCAGGCAGTGCTCTCTGCAAAATGTCCCTCTGACATCAGCAGCATCGCTGTAATTCACCTTGAGGGTGCTTATCAGTGTGATCACTGCCAAAACAACTCTGGCAAGCTTTCTAACTAACCCAGTTTAACAAGCTGTGATGTCTGTATTTTCCACTCTAGCTGTTAACATAACATTGCAAGTTTTTCATTTCGCTCAGTTATTGTAACTCGTGCATTTGGCTGGATCTGTATGCTTGCAGTCTCAATACTGACAGTGACCTAACTCTAGTTAAAGTGAAGCTAAGCCTGCTGAGGCTTCAGACCTAAAAATGTCCTACTTGCATTTTTACAAAGTAGAAGTCGTAACTCTTCCGAGCCTAATTTGCAGTTTAGCTATGCAAAGTTGTGAAGAGCTGTATGGAAAGAAACAGAAACTCTCACAGAATTTCAGATTTCTTTTCTCCTAAGAAAAGCCTAAAGTACTCGTTGATCTGAATGGAGAAATTTTTATTCTTGCATTTTTTGTGAAGCAGGAAGTGCAGCCTTTTTGCCTATCAAAACCTGGAAAAAGTATTAGGTGAAATATTGTTTCAGTCAGTGGAAGGAAAGGGAAAGTTGTGCACTTTACCAAAACCAAAAAGAAAATACTTCTCAGAGGAGAGAGAAACATTTGGAAAAGAAATGTCAAAATGCTCAATTTTAAAGTGATTTGTTTGAAAACTTTCATTTCTACTTTTACCTGGACATATCTGTTAGCTAAATTTCATTTGAATTTTCAAATATTCCTAGGTAAACCAGAACAATATTTTAGACTTCTTTTGCTTGGTAGTTGATTTTATATTCATATGATGAAGGTTGTCTAGCAACAATTAGCATAACAGAGCTGAGGTATGACCTCCAGGAATAACCTCTGAAACTGAAATTCGCTGTGCATTTGAGCCACCTGCATCACCAAAAGAAAAGGAGTCACTCCCTAGTCCTGGCTTTTTCCCCAGCCTCTTTATGGTGAGTGTTTCTGTCCCAGCATGAATTGTGTTTGGGGGATGGGGTGTGGGATTGGGTATTGATGCAGTGAACAGACCCCTTTCCTTTGGCATCGGAAAACTACAAAAGTTTGGAGAGGACCTTGAAAGGTCATCAGGTCCATCCCTTTGTGAGAAAGGGAGCCTAGATGAGACTACCTGGCATGCTGTCTGATTGCACCTTGAAAACCTCCAGTGATGGGTGCACTACCACATCCCTGGGGAGGCTGTTCCAGTGACTGATTGTTTCACTGTAGGAAATTTCTTGCATCAAGGTGGAACCTCTCCTGGTGCAACCTCTACCTGTTGCCCCTTGTTTTGTCCCTGTTATCCTTGTGCTGAATCATTTCCCTGTTATGTGCTTCCTTGCAGGAACACAGTGCTTATACCCACATGCTTCAGGCGGTGAGGTGCTGGGCAGGGAGGACACCTCAGTACTTTGCCAGGCAGAGAGAATATTGATAAACATTGCAGGCTGAATTTGTGGTGAGCATCACAGAGCTTGGATGAAGCTGTAGGGAGCCTAGAAAAAAATGGAATAGCTCTCAGAGAGAAGCAGAGCTAATGAACCCTTATTTCCTATGTGTTTGTATTTTGGGGAGCAACTCCGTGTAGGTTTGCTGGGGCTTCATCAGAGGGAGCACTCATGGTACAGTCTGATTCCTGCAAAAAATATGAATGCTTCTGAGGGCGCTTCCTCCCTGCCAAAGGCAACGGAAATTGGCTAATGAGCTCAGAGTTAGCAGAGATAGGCAAAAAGGCACATACAGAGCATTTAACTGGTTTGGAAGCCAAACCACAAACTTAATCCTTGGAGAACATGGTCATGTGACATGGAGAGTTGAATTGCCAGTGTGTGTTGGGAGGGAGGTGAGGGGGTTATTATCCTAGCATGCATGGGGATGCCTCAGTGGGTGGGAAGCTCATAAAATTCAGCTTTGATTGGGAAGTTAAATCAGTTATTAGAAAAAGACTGCTATTCTAAAACTGCTTTGCTCCTTCTTGTGTCCCATGGTATGACTAAGGGGCCTTGCCAATCGAAAGGAGAGCTGAGAGTTGGACTCTCAGATAGTGAAAGCTCCCTGAGGCTGTCAACGCTCCAGGGCCCTGATGCCAGCAGGGCTTCCAAATTGATTTAGAATGAAATGAAATAGTGGGGAGGGAGAGGAGGAGGCATAAATATTTTTCCCTTGTTAACTTATTTTCCCCTTTTGTGCATGAGCTAATGCGATGGAAAGTGATGCAGCTAAAATAAGTGCATTTGTGGGGAGCTGCATGCTGTGCTGTGAGTTACGGCTGGAAATCGCTCACTGGCCAGTCCATTCCTTTCCTGCACTGTATCACCATGTGCTCCCAGCAGTGCCCGAGGCAGAAGGCCCCTGGGAAGTGTAACAAATGGGTGGGGTGATAAATGCAAATCTGGCCAGTGCACAGAGCATGGGCCAAGTCGTGCAGCTGCTTTCGCCATCGTGACTGTGGTTCAGCGCCCGTAAAAGTGAGGGGTGTCACCAGCCCTGGGGGAAGGAATAGCAAAAGGGCAGAGTTCCAGCAGGACAGGTTGTGGGAATGCCACTTCCTTCAGGAAGCAAGAGGGCTGCTCAGGGTATGTGCACTTCTGAATAAGGTTTCACTTCCTACTCCTCCTTTTGCCGCCTATTTGAGACACTCTCTCTGTTGCATCTTTACATTGTCTGCAGCATGTTACCACAAATATGGTAATGCAGTTCTAGCTGTGAAGTGCCTCATGTTTTCCAATGGTGCACATCTCCTGCGGAGACTTCTCCCTGGCCTGCATGTTCTAAATGAAACTCATTTTGATGCATCTTCCATCTGCTTAAGTGTTGGCCATAAATAACAACATATTACAAAATTGCCTTCTTGTCAACACACAGATTGTTTATGTGTCATTTCCTCTATCCTTTGTGTTGCTGCAACTTCCTAAGGAAGGAGGATTTATTGGTATAGCAACGCTTGGGAATTGAACCAAATCCGATGGAGTATGAAATAAATATAGTCAATTTTTGGTACTACATTTTTATTTATTTTTTATGAGACATCTTCTTTCCTTGACGGCTTTGTATCTCACCATGTGGCATCCACTAGCTTTGCCATATCATCTGTTGTTTAGGGTCTTATATTTCCAGAGTATGTTTGCAAGCTGAGTGTAGAACTGTGAACCACAGTCCCACGGTATTTTTGACTGAAAGCTAATCTGGAATTTCCACTTACTGCAAGCTAATCTTGAATCACCACAGCCTCATTTTGGTGTCAGATTGAAAGAAGGGCTCTCTCAGTTTAAAATGCAGTTGGGAGATTGGTCAAAGGTCATGCTAGGCAAGAAACAGAAGTTTCTGTTGTCTATGATTTCTAAATCAAATAGGCTATAAATAAGTACCCTTCACTTAAGTATTGCATTTCTTGTGCCAGTAAATTGTTAAAGCCCTTCTATTCAGGAGGTAGTGCACTTTCTTGTGTGAATGTTCCCTTCCCTAGTGGCTGCCTGGGCCTGGCTGTTTGGGGACCAGCTGATATGGCCATTGCTCAGAGTCCGAATGCAGAATTTTACAAGAGCTCACGGTTTTCATGTTGAGCGCTCCTGGAATGTTGCTTTGTCATTTGAAACGCTGAAATATTGTTACTAAAGCTGTTAAGGGCCTGTGTTGTCCCAGTCATAAGTGTTCTTGTCCCAGTGAGATTTACTATGGATGCAGTGGATACAGTGTGTGCCCAGACTCAGACCACTGCGATGGTGAGAGTAGCTGGGTGTCTGTCCCCTGTGGCCCTGGGCCAGCAGTAGCACAGCTGTCCTTGATGCTGGATCGTGCTATTCCACATTTGTTTTGTAAAAGCAAGCTTCTTGAATTCTTGCTTTTGAGGGTAATTATATATGTGCTGTGTGTGTAGCTCATCCTCACACACAAATGAATTTCCAGGCAGAGTTACTTCAAGATGGAAATGCTTGTCTTTCTTTTTTGCCTTTGTACAAGGGTACTTTTGTCCATCCCCCAGAGGAACGGGATCTGGCTAAATAAGCTGAGCATATGCTTTTGAGGGAAAAGACCTTATCTAAGCAATGAATACTCCTGGCTCCAGACCACTCAGTTGGACCTGGAGAGTTTTGATGATGATTCAAGAACAAAAGCTCTGTTTAACCAGGCCTTTTGCCATTTCTGTGTAGACATAAGTCAAGTCTGAGACATACTGCTAGCCTTTTTACAACATATGTGACAAAATTCCCAGAATCTGCTACTCTAAGTTTTCCAGAGGGACAGGATTTGGACTGCTTGTTTGCCTTGAGGTTTATTAGATCCTTCGGAGAACTAACAGCACGGATAGCTTTTCTTGAAAAATGGTTTCTTTTAATCTTCACTGAGCTTTCGTGGCTTTACTGGTGCTATGTTTTACAATTAACACTGGTGGATTTTGTGATGTGGAAATCACTGGCTTAACTCTGTTTCTGTTCAGATCTGCAGTAAGCCTCCCAGAAAATCCCCCTCTTCATTTCCCTTACCCAGAACTTGCTTATACAAATGTATACAGAAATTTACTTTTTCTTGCATGCATGAATTAGTCCCTTAAAAAGAGTTGGCACTCATCTTCCTTGGAGAGAAAGCTAGGAGGCTTCAGGCTGCAGAGAAGAGTGAAGGTCACCACGAGGTCTGCAGAGTGCAGAGAGGGAATGCACAATTTTGCCTCTGCTGTGATAGGTGGACACTTTGATAGGGACCCCAAGGCTCATGTAGAATTTGCAGAGAGCCTTGGAGGTTTGGTTAAACCCCTGGAGGAAGAAATGCAGTGAAGGAAAAGCAAGCAGGGGGATTATTTATGATCTGCTTCTCTTCAGGTTTTTCTTTTTTTTTTTTTTTTTTTTTTTTTATTCCTTCAAATGAGAAAGTTGGCTGGTCCCTCTTGTTTCAGATGAAAATTTATCTTCTGAGATTGAAAGATCTCTTCAAATAGTTAAATGTGTTTAGTCTTTTTGGAGCATTTGTTGCTAAAAGCAGAACAAAATCTTCTGGTTGCATTATGTTTGTAACATAAAATGGCTCTGTTTTATTCTTAGTATTAATATATCTTTGTCTTATGGAAATAGATTTCATAATTGGTCTTATACTGACTAGAAAATAAATGGCACTAATCATATTCTGATGTGCAAATTTCTTTTTTAACAATAGTGAAAACATTGTAGTTTTATGTAGGGTGGACTTTCCCCAGAAATTATTTCAGTGCCTGCTTAACTGGGGTTCTAGGGAGATGTATTACATTACATAATTGCTAGGTATATTTCCCCACTTTAAGGGTAGTGATGATTATCAGAACATCAACATCTGAAACAGACCTCCTTCTAAAGAAGGAGGAAGCTCACCACTATACCCCAGGTTTGTAGTAGATAACATGGGAATTCACTTACATTTCTAGAAGAAAAGATTAAGAAAAAGCATTCCAACAGAAAAGGACAGGGGATTAGAGTTTCTGCTCAGGATCTGAAGTCTCTGTGGCTGGTCTTTAACTGCCAGTTAGGCAGACTGATCAGGAATGACACGGGCAAAACTGAGCTTGCCTTGAGGTGGAATTTTGCCCTGTAACTTCTAGAGGTCCCTTCCATCCCTGCGGCTGCATGATAGTTTCATGCGGTATGGACTTATCTTCCTGACAGCTGTTGCTTCTCATTGGATATGTGTGATTTTTGTCTGCCTATACAGAGAATAAACTATATGCTTAATAAACTGAGGACCTATTTAAGAAGGAAAAAAAAGGGAAAAGAGGATAAATTCCCAAATCAAATGCTAATTATTTATAAAACTCTCTGATTCTGCATGGGTTTATGTTGCTCTTTTGTCCTCTTCTATGTATATTTTCTCATGGGGTTTTAGCTACATGATTGTCTTTTTCCTGTAGAATCCCTGTCTCAGCCTGAGCAGTGCTTGCAGAATGGGTAGCAGCTTACCATTGGTAATTCTTCATGTTCAAAATCAGTCCCTATACATTTTCTACTGCACACTGTATCTTGCTTTAAAACCAAGGCATCTCTGTTTTCTCAAAAGATATTTCCAGCATTGCTTCCTGCAGTAGTACTGAACAATCTGTTAAGTGAATTATCAGTGAGTGCAACTCACTGTTGTCATCTTCACCCTGCACCTGAGATGCAGCCAGAGAGACAGACAAGCTAAAATCAGTTAAAATGTCGATTTATTGTTTCAATTCAGTTATTTGTTTGTGCAAATTCTTATTTTCTGCTGTGGTGTCAAACAACAGTTTCTAGGCAACGCAGAAGTTTGAGGTACTAGCTGCTCTTTGACAAGGTGATTGAACCTGAGTGTTCAGAAAATGAGATTCACATTGTTAAAGATCATGCAAAATTTTATGGTTGCCAAACATTATAAATACGAAAATGTAGTGGCCCGAGTCATGGCCTTCATGCTCTCTTTTTCATGCCACTAAGGTCCTACTGGACAGAAATGAAAGAGCCATGACATGGATGCTACTGTTTTTTTTTATTTTCCTCATAGTCCTGAAAAGTAGCTCAGGGGAAAAGGGTGATATCACCACGTGTGCCATTTCTTGGGTGGATGTTCATAGCCAACACATTAAAGCAAAGTCACAGACTGAAGCAAAGCATGGGGAATACATTTGTGTTGCTATTTTCCAGTACATCTAATATTAGACTTGCTAACAAGCCTCTGCCGAGAGTTCTCTGCATGGGTTTTTTTCATTGTTAGCTACATTCTCTTAGGTGTTTGATGCTGTAGGAAACAGTGGTATTAGCACAGAGCGTTGTCCTCATGTGTAACTCATGAAAGAGTGCCTCTTCTGATGTGAGACTGCAGGTTCTCTTACTGCTATGATTAGGTTCTGCTCAGCTGTCTTGTTGAGCAGAGCTTTTTTCCTTTGCTTCATTTCCTATGTTCTGCTTCTTGAGATTTCCCTGTATTTTTGTGGGTGGTCAAGGTTTGGCCCTCCTACTCCTGCAGTTAGAGTTCCTGCATGATAATGAAAAACAGCTTAATAACACTTTTACTGCCTTGGGATGGAGCAGAGATGCTGTTCTGAGGTCCATTTTGAGCATGTTTTATGTACAGTTATGAAACCTAGGCTGCAAAGAACAGTGGAGCCATCCCCAGTGCAGCAGCACAATTTTGACTCAGTAATTTCTGTAAAACAGGGAGTTATCAGAGATTTTCACCTGGTTTTCTTTTTAGTATTTCAAAATTGTTTCTATCTTGGAGAAATGTGTACAAATGGGCCATATCTTTCGCACTTGTGCACAGAGACTGCTCTTAACATGACGCTGTTTCACTGTACAAAAATGTGTAGCATCCATAGGTCAGCATATTCAATAAAGCTGCTGCTTTATGGGAGCCCTTTTAGACCTTTGCAGTCCATTGCTATCCTGCTTATGAGTTACTGGCTGAACCTGGTGCTTGCCAGCAGGTTCTCCGGCGTGTCTTGCTGTCTCCCCACTAAATGAAGTTATATTTCTGTGGTGAGGATTACGTTTCTGAGCAGTGAGGATGCTTCATGCACGGTGCTTTTCACCTGTGTGTGGCAGGCTGCTATACAAGAGAAGCCTCAAGTCCTTGGTCCTCTCTGTTGTATGGCAAACTGAAAACTGTGGGGCTGTGAAATGTTTAGTACAAGGTCTGTCCTCCTCTGGCAAAACTCGAGCTTTAAGAATCTGCTTGCCAGACAATGTGTCTGTGGAGTATTTTCCATGGAGTTCCTGACCTTTTAGCAGTCTTGGTATGCAAAGCACAAAAAAAGTTCCTTGCTCTCCTTAATATCTGGCAACTAAGGAACTTTATAGCTTTATTGCTGCTTTCTCTTATCATTCTGTACTGGGTTGAATGTTGCATCTTCTAGGAATGCTGCTTTGTCTTTGATCTCACAAATAAAGCTGAGAGTAGAGGACCTGGAGCTAAGGCTGGGCACACTGAGAACAAAGTGAAAGGGAGCAGAAGCAGGTTTCTCTGTTACATTGACTTCCAGATAGCCAAACAATTAGCTTCAGGACTTCAGAAAAGTGTTGCTGTTGTCTTTTGACAGTTCAGAAGTGGCTTCACAAGAGCCGTTACCATTTGAGCATTTGAAAGAAGTGCAATCTTCACTTACAGGCTGCTGATGCGTACAATATGAAAGATGAATTTTCTGCTCAGACACTCCCCAGCTTATTGTAGTAGAAAATTGTGCTCGGTGCTATATTGTTTCTTTTGCTGTACAATCTGTGTTATATTTCCAGTGCTTGAATTAGGGTTACAAATTTCTAGAGTTATGCGATGACAGCATAACCTTGGAGCTATTTTAAGACAGTGTGGCAGATAATAGAGGCCCCAAATTTACATTTGGTAATAAAAAAATGGCCTCCATAAAATTTAATATGGACATAGAGATATTACTATGACTTTGCAAATCATTGGAATGGAAAAGCTCCCCTGCAAGGCTTTCTGTCCGAAGGCAGCACTTGGCAGTGGTGGTTTCCTTACTCAGGTTAAATGTGCCATTGTAGTTTTCAGTCTTACAGTGTGATGGTAACAGAAAGAAATGGTAGCAAAAATAAATTTGATTTTTATTGTTGGCTTAGTTTCAATAATCTAGGAAGTTATTAATAACTGCAGCTACTTGAATAATTTATAAGATGCATCTCTGCTTTTTTTCACATTAATTATTTGATCATTTCCCTTGATTATTGTTGTTTTGTAATTACAGTGGTGCCTAGAGGATCAAATTAAGTTGAGGGTCTCTTACTCTATATGTCTGCTAAGATGGAGTTCTCTCCTAAAGAAGCTGAAATCTAAGTTGCTGTGATAAAGAAAGGAGAAAGAAGCTAATCAATTTGCTCAGGGTTTTAGCAAAGTCTCTGGCAAAACTGACTTGTCATCGTTTTGGAATCCTTAATGTCAGGATGACAGACTGCAGGTGTTCCAGTTTGGCCAAATTTAGAAATATATACTCTGAGAGAAGGCAGGTCACCACCCCTCCCCCACCAGGTTCGGGAAAAATAAATTTTCCTCGAAGAAAAGTGAAGGAGATAAAACTATTTATTTAACAAACACACAGGAAAAGGATAATAATGCTAAACAATAAAATGTCTCGCTGTGGAGGAAAAACCTGGGAAAGTGTTCGAGTCCTCCCTTTGGTCTCCTCGGAGCTGGGGCTTGGGCCAGGGCCAGGCCCTCTGTGCCCGATGGAAAGTCCTCCCGATGTGCTCTGAGGTTGAAAGCAGTCCAGTAGAAAAGGGAGAAAATCCGGAATTCCAGGGAAGGAAAAACAAAGTCCAACTCTCAGTCTCTCTCCAGAGAACAAGAAACTGAAACAACTGGCCAAAAGCTGACTGGAAAGCAGCAAGCCGGGTGCTTCCTCACTCCCCTGCCGCAGCTGGGGAAAAAAACCCTGCTATCTCTGTGTGACCTTGAACAAGCTGCAAACTGCTTTGAGAAAGTTTTGCTCAGTTTTTCTTCCCCCTCTCAGGCTCAGTTTAAAGGCATAGAAAGGCACAAAGTTAATTTCTGGGCTTAGGGCAGCAATATGGGATACACATCATAAAGTCACCCCAAGACAGGAGGTTTGCCTTTAATACCCAAGATAGTGGTATTTAATAAAGCTGAGAAGTCTAGAAGGAAAAATAAAATCTAGTTTGTGCCAATGGGAATGAGAATTAATCCATGAAGGTCTGGATGTGAGCGCTATTTTAACAGCTTTTCCTGGAGCACTTGTTGTCTGTCGTAGCTTGACCCCAAGGCACGGACCAGAGGTCTCTGACTCTGTCTCATGAGGCGTTTCTTAGGCTGAACTCAACAAAATTCAGTATAAATTTCAGATTCATCTGCATGCTTTCCATTGCCATGACAAGAAAAACTGTTGAAACTGTCTAATTACATTTCTTTGGTTTTATGTTGCTTACTGTAATGTGTTATCTTGATTTAACTTATGTAGAGTGTTTGTCATTGTAGCTGAAGTTTGAGAATTCAATAAATTATGAGATTGACTTATTCCCATTAAAAAAAGTAATTTTGAAATAAGATTGCTCCTCTGTCATGCTATAATTGAAGACTGAAACATAATGAGAACAAATGATTGTTCTTCTGTGGGTTTCAACAAGCCATTAAAAACAAGGGAAAAAGAAAACTTTGATGAAAAACCACAAACTCACTTTCTCTGTTTCAGTGTAACAGCAAATTCAGGAATACAGCTGTTCACTGAAATCGAGACGAGTGACTTCATTGTGTTTAAGACCAAAGAAATAGAATTGAATTAAAATATTTTATGAATAAGGTAATTTGCTTGAAGATGTAGAGTACTGTATTGTTCTCTGCCTTTTAGTATTATGAACCCTTTCTGGTTGACTGTTGACTCAGACCAACCGAGAGAATCTTTGTGCTTGCAATTAGATTTTGGTGTAAGCTAGTGAACCAGGCTCTGCCAGGAGAGATCAGTACCAGAGGATGATTCGACCTCAGTGTTTTAGAAGGCCATGAATGAACTGAACTTTGGTGTAGTTTTTCTTTCTCTATTAGACCACCTTTGAGTACAAAGTTAATCCCCAGGGCATGAACACTTAAGACTGAAACGTCTTATATTTGAGTTTTAAGAAAGCAAGGAATAATTTCTGGGAAAATAAATATTGTACATCTAGGTTTTAAAAAAAAAATTCTGGAAATTGCCTGGAATCCTAGAAAAATTGTTCAGGGATGAATCTCAATGGCCAGGTACTCATTTCCTCTTATCTGGGAGAGGATATATTTGTGGGGGTTTTTTGGTGCACATTTGTTTGAAAACATCATAAAAACCTGCCAGCAGCCAAGATTCCAAATCCTACGGAGTAATCAGTTTCCCTGTTTCAGTGGTCTCTGGCCCCTTGAAGTTCCAGTTGCAATTAGGAAGATGGTCTTGAAACTAAAAAGCTAACTTGTCCTTTTTTTGTGCGCACTTGTGCTCAGTTTTGTAATTTGTAGAAGAGCCACCAGGCAGCTGTGCTGTAAGGGATTCCTGGAAGGGTTTTGCTATTGCAAAGAGATTTACTGTATGTACCAAGGAAGATGGTGGTCTCATTCTTCTGCATATGTCTCATTGTTTGGAGGATTAAAGTTCAGGTGCGTGATGTGTTGTTGTGTGTATGTGTGTGGTGTTTCATTTTGGTTGTGTCTTAAATATATTGTTCTGACATTTGCACATTCCTTGGCACATGACCAAGGTTTCTTTGTTGCCTGTGGGCAGATATTTGGATATGGAAGCATCAGTGCTTTTAAGGGGAATAGTTGCCTTATTTTAGGAAGTAGTGGAGTCTCACATGCCTGTGTCCAGAATGGTATTACAGAGGTTGACCTGTGATTAGTAGGAATGCAAGAGATGCCTTGAATCCTTTCAAAATGTATAATTTTACAGCTGTGCCAGCATAAAAATCAGACCTGGAATCTGATCATCAGCTCTGACAACAAAACCACTCCAGTGAGCCTAAACCTTTGTGGCACCTGGGTTCTATCCCATTAGGTTTCATCGATTTGTCGGTCACACCTTTTCAGTCTGCTTAGCTGGACAGGTATTCACTCCATCACCCAGAGGGAAAGCGGCTGGCTGGGGATATGGTAATGACTGACGTAATTACAGAGGTCACCAGGCAGCCTGGCTCTGTATCAGGACACATGTGACTTCTTGATTATTCCCAGGTTACCAATGTTTTAGGTCTGTTTATTTTCAGTAAAACATTATTGGTGCATGAAATTACTGCTAAGATCTCAAGAGGTTCCAGAGGAGAATGTTAATATTGTTAGGATCTCGCACTTTGAAAAGGAAGCTGGGAAAAGGTGCACAAAGGTAGGGAGGCAGGGTCTAATTATAAGACCAGTTAAAGTATCTGAAGGAATACAAAGCATAGTCTAAGAGGCAACATAGACACAACAGAAAACAAATCCATCTCTGCACTGTGATTTCTGTGACAGAAACCAGATTGTGCTCTGGTTTTACAAGAGCATTGAGATTCCTTAACAAGAATACTTGGGAAAAGAGAAGGATATAAAGTAAACCCATTATAGAAGGTTTTTGTGTAGTAATCAGACGGGCAGTGGTGGAATTGTGTGCACATAGCAACAGGAAAAAGGTTGGTTTCCAGGCCCCCAGACTTCCCCCCAGCTCCACTCCCAAGGCGAGCAGGTATTTCCTGTGCTTACTCTTTCTTAGCAGAGATAATTATATATGTGTAGGACCCTGAACCAGCGCTGGCTCAGCCACTGGAGCTAAGTGATGCAACTTAAGACCAGAGCTAACAGCATTGAAGGTGTCAGACATGTTTTAAATGGATTAAACAGAGTGGAAGCTGTCTGTTTATACATCTCAGCAGGTCAGGCTGAAGCTTAACAAAATGTTTAATGCATGGGCTTAAATCCCTTCCTCTTCCACGGAGCAGTGGTAGTCCATCTGTAACATTCAGTTTGTTGAGGCTTCAGTGGAGGTGCTCTGCTGGCTGACTTGCAGGCCCTAGGCTCACAAGTTGTGTTTAAATGTACATTCTCCTTTCTTCTTGCTATTTACCATGCTGGTTTAGCTGAAGTGCTGGCATCAACCAAAATATGAGGATGTTTCCTGAGACTGAAGTTCACTGCCTCTGACAGTTTGTAGATACAGATGGGTGTTTCACAGCTGAACCTGAGTGGTTACTGAATCCCTTTCTGCTTGGAAAGGTTGCTCAGCTAAGATGTGCCCTGCAGCTAGATCCAGAGATTTGTTCTACTTATTTCTGTGTATGTCATAGAGGATCACTTATTCACAAGGATCCTTACTTTTTCATGACTTCTCAGGAGCATGGCTTTTTAAACATTTATTTTGGTAGTAGTGTTGGAGGTGGCATTGCATTCACCTGTGTTTTCATTCATTCAAATGCATGTGACTAATTTTTATTATTATTAGTTAGTTAGTTAGCTACCCTTTCAGTTTTGTGGGGGAAGAGGTTTCTGGAATAGAACAGAAGTTGGTCTCTGCACTGCTTTCAGTGAGATAATTTTTTTCCCTGAGCTTTTATTTGTTGTTCTTCTCCCTAGCCTTAGCTACTTAGCAGCATATTCCACAGAGGAAAATAAGATGTGAAGCACAAATTGTCTGCACAAAAAAAGTAAGATTACAAAAACTTAGATTACAGAGTGGATAGGTAAATGTCTTCAAGGGAGAGGAAAGAAATAAAAGGGGAAAGGAGGGCTGGAGTGTAGAAAAAGATGGAGGAGGAGTTTCCTCAAGGAGTGAAGGTAGTAAGTGAGACTATTCTCTTGGGTCAGCAATCCATAACCATCTCTTCTCTTCTAGAATTGCCAGCTGCATTTGGGAAGTGGTATGTTTCACTGAACGGTCTCCCTGTCTTGGTGAACATACAATTTTTTGGGAGCATCCCATTATTCTTTGGTCAGGTATTTGCCAGGTATGAGAGCTGAGCATTCTGAGTTGCTCTGGAGAGTTAGTACATTTAACACGTCTCATAAGCACATTTCAAACACCCCCTTGCTGACGTATGGTCAGCATGGCCAGCACAGTCACGTTTCAAGCTGTGTGACTCGTGGCAAACTGGAATGGAAAGGTGAAGCCCTGATGCTGTTTGTAGGACTGTGTGAGACATTCAATAGAGAAACAGAAGGAGAATCCTACTGCAGGGTAATGGGACACAGCATGATTTACCAAAGACTTTGGTAGAATCTCTGATCCTGGACATTTTTTAATCCCTACTGGATTTCTTTCTACAAGGTGTCCTCATTCAAATGTACTTTAATTTAGGAGAGTAGTTTTCCAAAGGTCAGGTACAGTAATCGTTGAGGTATTTCGTGGCTGTGTTTACATTTCTATGGGCACTTAAGTAAATGGTTTCAGGGTATGCCAAACACAAGAAAGACATAGAGACAAGAGGATTTGTGCTGAGCAAAGCCCAGACTGAAAGCCACTGAAGCACAGTTCTCCACATTAATGGTTGTGTGTACCTGACATCATAAAGTGTTTGTGTCAACCATATTGTCTCAGTTTTTCAGCTGCAAGAGAAAGTATAGATTTTTCAGGAGTTTGCAAATCGATAGTCAAGAGATATTTTCATTCAGAAACTCCAATAAAATAGCCTAACATCTACATTGTGTGCAAACTGATGACCTTGGTATAAAGCCTGTAACATAATACACTTTGAGAAAGGTGGGAGGAAAGTGATTCATGAATGACAAGCTATTTGGAAATTATATGAGAGTGCATCTGTACATTTCAAGAAAAATCAAAAGCTTCATGATAACCATTTAGCATTTGCAACAGCTCAGTAAAAAACAGAATTGGAGGTAATTTCTTGATTTTTCGGATTTTTTTTTTTTCAGAAGCAAAACAAAACAAAAGCCTTAAAAAATTGTTGGTATCTAGTTTGTATTTTTAACTGTGAAGTGACCACAGGAGGGCTAAACTTGACACCTTTCTCTTTCCAGTTCCTCACATGCTGAGCTTTTGCAGCAGTTGTTGCTGGTAGGGTACCCAGAACTGCAGGCTTTGACACAGGAAATGTGCATCCTTCAAATTTTTCTGAAAATGGAAATAACCAGGCAGTGCTCCAGGTAGCAGTCGAAAAATAGCATCTTTGGCTCCTGTTGAACAAGAACATCACACAATGCTTTCTGAAAAATAAACCTGTCTATTTCTGACCTCCCATCTTAACATGGCCAACCTGATCTGGCCACTGGTGCTCTTCTCAGGGCATTTCTTTGATTTGAGACCAAACTGCAGTATCCAACTGTGATGTTTCCTTTCATGGAGCCACTGAATAGAGCAACAGGCAACTAGATAATACTGCTGTCCCTAAAGCAGAGTTCTTCTACCCAGTGTGCAGGAGCCAATCTACAAAAGGAGTTGAGATATTTAATTTAACTGCCATTCTGCAGAACTGGGTGCCAGGCATCTAATGCTGCCAGCACACCTTCTAGGAAGCAGGCACTGTCTTTTCTCCAAAAAGTGAATAAAGAATGAATAATGCAGAAAGAGGTGGCTGTTCATTCATGCTTATATAACAGAATTCTTTATGCACATGTGGTGGTCTTGGTCTGGCTCATTGTGCTACCATTTTGCATACGTAAATTTCCCCGGATATGTGTTTTTTAGCATTATAATAATCCGGGGTAACTTGAGGTTATATTTTCTTCCTGTCAGCTAACACTGAGTTATTATTTAATCATATACTCAATTACAGTTTCTGCTTGAGTCTATTTGAACAATTAATTGTCAGTGAAATAAGGATTTACAATAGTCTGTTCCTAAGGACTCTTGACTCTTCCATTGCTCTCGTACACTGTTGTCATGGTTTCAAAACCCAACCAGAGTTCCTGTGAACTTCTCTGTGGATTTTTAACCTCAACTGACATCAAATTCTCGCCTTTGGGACTTATGGACATATCCACAGAAAAGTTTTTAGAAGTCCCACCCTGTATTTGAAAAAAACCCCACAATTAATTCTATAACCTGAAAGAACACAATAAACATAATTTTTGATTTTGTGATATATTTTGGTGCATCAATATAGTCTTTAAGGGCCTTACTGATCTGGCTGTCCATTCAAAAGTGGTTGAGGAGCTGATGTATAATGAATCCAGGAACTGATTCCTTCCACCTCCACAGCTGTCTGTGTAACCAACAGAACAACGTAAGGTCCTTTTCCTTTCAGTGTCTCATCTCTCCAAGTGTGGATATAAAGTTTCCATGTTGGAAGTTGTGTACTGGCATGCCCGGGGCAAAGGTACTTGCAGACAGCAAAAAAACCTTTTATCATCCTTTCCCCTTTACCACGCATTTGGTTGCTTCAATTGCTGGATTTTTTA
>NW_008240042.1:5810342-5824631 GCF_000691975.1 Corvus brachyrhynchos
TGAGCCTCATCAAGGCAGTCAGTAAGACATCTACCCATTTCAGTTTCCTGGCAAAACTTTGAAAAATTTTGTCGTTGTTATTGTTGTTTTTGTTTTCGATCATGCTCTTCACCTTTTCGCTATACTGTGGCCTACAGGGGGTACGTAAATCCCATTTAAGCTGCAGAAATTTTGATACTTCTTGGACATCTGCTCCCATGAGAGTTTCTTCATGTAACTTCTTGAGAAGGATCTCATAATTTCAGCAGTTCTGAGAATGTGTTGATTTGGAGTTATCCACCATTCTTCTGATTTTTTTTTTTTGACATTTTGGTATTTCTGCCAATCGATCTTTCTTCTTTCTTCAACATATTCCAACAAAATTACATTGTTATTGTAACCTTGCCACTGTTCCAGTGGCAATATGTTTTTGCTAACATGTTACCAAACAGAGTAGAGCTGTTTTCAATTCATGAGGGAGCACAGTACAGCACAGCTGCACCTGTCTTCCCATTATGGGATCCTCTGATCTGAAGGCAAAAATTGGTTTTCTTTGTTGCATAATGGGATAAAAAAATTTAAAAGTGTATCTTTTAAATCCCAAACCAGTAAAATAAGCACATGTTTCTGGAAGGAACTGAGGCTATCAGGGTGTAAGGATTGGTATGGTGGGGTGTGTGTGTATACATATATATAAATAAATATTTTTTTCATGGTTTTTTGGTTTATTTCTCTTAACTTCTGCGCTTGTCTATATTCCTGAGAATGAGGCTTCTTTGCTGGTAAAATAGGAGTATTTAATTCAGCCTGATACTCCCCAAGCAGTCCATACTGCATGGCAGTATTTATCAAGGGCTCCAATCCTTTACATGCTTCCAGTCTAATAGGGTATTGATTTAACCTCACTGGCTGTGCTCCTGGCTTGAGCTCTACTTGTAGAGGAGTTCACATTCTCTGCTTCACCTGGTTTCTCTGAAGCCCATCCCCCAGAGGGATTACCACACTCAATACTGGATCTGGGATGTCATTCTCAGGTTCTTCTGAGGTCTGGTCCATTAGTAAACAGATTTAAGCTCTCTGTGTGGTTTCCTGTGGGATGTATAACTTGTACAGATTATTTTTAAAGTTTGTGAGCATTTAACATGTACCCTGATGATGGAAAGGGACATTCTGGTACATATATATATATATATATATAAGCTCATGAGATAGTTGAATATCTCCATTGTACATTCTGTAGGTTGTCAATGGCTGCAAAGTTCTTTTTCCCATTGCTCCAACCATCAGTATTGTGACACTACTTACAGGCCCTTACTGTTCATTATTACTGAATGTGTGGTTCTGCTGTCTATTAAAAGCTCTATTGCTTTGTTCCCCAGCTTTATTGGAAGTACAGGATCTGCTGGGTATGCATTGATACTTTCCCCCAGTCTCCTTCACTCATCAGAATCCTTCAGCGTCATAATGTTAACATCCTCTAATTGACCCTTACTGCCTACAAAGAGCTCATTGATTCAGGTTCAAGGTGGGGGAGGCCTTTTGGACCCCCAAACCTCTGCCTATTATTTTGCCCTCTTTGATACCAACCTCTTTTCTTCTGCAATAAAAAGGTGTTCAATATAGTCTGCATATCCCCCCTCCATTAGGGTCATGAGTCAGCAAAATATTTTCTGGAAGTTGATACATTCCTTCTGGATTTTCTGGATTCTCTGAGTGTGGACAGATCAAATCAACAGGTCTGAAGTAATAAATGGGACATTTACAAAGAGCTGGCAGACCCTCTGCCCCCACTGATTGTCTTAAAGGCACCTTTATCTCTGGCTAAGTGCCTGCAGCAGAACTAAAATTTTCATTTTCCATTGTTCAGTGTTAGTGCCTTGCCTCACCCAGAGGGTAATCCTGGTTCTAAGGAGCAACAGAGGGATTTGCAAGGCAATGGAACTGGAAAGAAAGGCAAGTCTTTCTTTAGCCCTTGCCCAGTTCTTGGGATCATATGCTGAGCATTCCAAAACCAGGAGTGGGAATGACAGGCTTGTTTTGTTTCTTCATTCTCGTTTCTTCTATTTTTTGACATGGTATGTTTTTGACATGTATTCTTTGGGAATGAATACTACTCAATCCATGCATCAGGCATGGAGTTGTTAGAATCTAATCATATATCTTCAATAGCCATGTAAGTTCTTCAATATAAAATTTGAATGTTTTGTTATTGCAGTGTGTGCTCTTGTTTTTCTCAGCTGAGGTAGATGAATGACAGACTTTTTTCAGATCCTGTCCAAACTTGGGTAAGGAGGCTTCATTTTTAAGGGACCAAATATATTTTCTGTAGTAAATATACTGTATACTGACTTAGTGACATCTTTCTTCTTCTGGCAAGAAGATGAAGGGGATAATTTGTTATCAAGTGCTCTGTATGCCATGTAACTTAGGAGCAATCAATGATCAGGAACGATGGGTTACAAATGACTCTGATTGAGGACTTGTTGATGTTCAAGATTGCATTCCCACAGGTAAGATGTTCCCCTCCTCCCCCTGGGTCTCTCACCTACACATACCTTAACATCTCTTCTCTGAGAACTGGAAGATGCTGGTTCTTTCTGTTATCACACTTCTGGAAACTTAGAGCTTGAAGAAAATATGCTAAACAAGGGATGAAATAGCTTGGATACAGATGCAACTTGCTGTATGCTACACTCCTACCTTGGAGACTGCCACATATATTAACTAGCAATAATAAAATCCCTTCTGTTAGAAGATTTATAGCAAAAATGACTGACATGCTGCAACTGTTTTGAACTAAATAATTCAAGAATGTTGTGATGAAACAGTATTGAAATGTCTTAATTCTTCCATGTAATCATGTCCTGTCAATAGCAGTGACCTGGGACTGGTGGTGCTGGGTAGATGAAGGCATGCTTGTATTTTGGAGTTCTGTGTTAGCTGTAATTACCACTGCTGGTGATTATAACCTTATTAGCCTGTGGTGATGCCTCAGGAAATCTTCTGTAGGATTTGTTGTGATGATAGTTATCTTTTCCCTGGAAAAGTTTCTCCTCTGCTTGGCAATGGCATTGGGCAGTGAATTTCTGTATTTGAAATACTTTGGATTCAGTCTTAATTTAGTTGAAACCAAACCACAGCTGAAGTGATCTAGGAAATCATTCTTAGCTAGATGTTTTTCAGTGGTGTAGAGGCTGCAAAATTAACTGGACTCTTGTTCCAATGTCTGCTGCTCTGAGACAGCATTGACAACACCAACTTTTCTCCTTTTAGATCCCACAGTGGAAATGAGATCTGCCCCACATGGAGATGGATCTGCGTGCAGTCCATCTGACACTGGGATCTCCTGCAGGAGGCTGTCTGGTGCTTAGGTACCAGCTGACACAAAGTATGAGCACATAAATGGATCAGAAACAGAGCCATGAGGACTCTGGTGTCTACCCCTTCAGATCCAGTTCTCTGTCCTTTCTAGCAGTGCTACTCGTTACCAAGTTATAGCCTATGGAGCTCGTACGTTGAACTTGACCGTCATTTGCTCATCCCACATGTCCAATCCACACAGAAATAGTCTTCCATCTACTTGGGGTAGTATGAGTGGGCTGAAGTCCACAGCAAACATTCCTGAAGTATTGGATATCATGGCTGTGTTCCGTGTTCTGCTCCTCCAGACAGATCAGATAGATCCTCCACCTCAGTGGCTCCTACTGTGTTAATGATGGGGTCCTACCTTTGTGGTGCCTTGAGAGAAATTAGCCTTTAAATGCTCTGCATTATGTTAATGAGAAGACAAAGTGCATTATAGAGTTTCTTGCCTGTCTGTTTTATCAGTAGTGGTTAAGAGGCCAGATTAAAATTCTGATTTTAATGATGAGCTGCTTAACATTTGACATTAACATTCTTCAGTTAAAAAGGGGAAATGTGTCCAAATCTGCTCTACAGCTAACACCTCAAATTTAAGCCTCAATTTACCTTTCCCTTTTGAGGAGTTTGCTCAACACCTGCAGTCTGATTTTTCTAGTGCCATCAGTATAAATCAAACCTCTTAAATCAAACTGTAACTACAAGCCTTTTATCTGTGAATTTTATTTGCAGTGAAAATAGGAGGCTTCAGGAGGTGAAACTGCTGTCATATGAGCTATATTCACCTGCCTGGAGCAACACACAGGATATCCTGGTCAAGAGAGAGTCTTGCTCTTGGAAATTGATCTACAAATAGATCTACAAATAGACTTCCAAGCTATGAACCCTCCACATACTGTTGGCACACACTTGAGCTGCACTGAAAGATGGCATGGTACTTATGGCCTTTCCTTGGGATACTGGCACTTGTCCCCACTTTGGCACAGATTTCTTATGGCTTGCAGGTGCATTACTTGGACTTTGTGTGGGTTATTGTCAGTGAGTGATGTGTGAGTAGCCAAGGAGTGAACAACTGTGTTAATTATCTTGCAGGAAAGCTACAGCATGTGAAAACCCTTGCTGTTTATGTTCCACATAGGCTTTTAAAGGTACCAATCATGCCCTTCTCTTGTGTATTAAGTGTCCATATCTTCTTGATCCTATCATGTGGACAAGCCCTTTTTTTGGTGTTATTTCCCCCATTTAAACAAGGGCTAGCAGTTCTCAGTTGTTTCACAGAAGTGTCACAAGGACAGAGGCTTGAAAGGTGTTGCTTGTGCGGATTGAATGGGAGTATATCCCTTCCCTCGTACAACAAATGAGAGCGGGCTTGGACAGGGGGTGTTGCTCAGCCTCTCAGAACCCAGGGCCACAGTTTGCTGCATAGTTGGGCTTCAGCTTTCTGTAGTGCTTCTGCTGTTGAGGTGGGAAGCTGGAAAGGTTATGACTGGGAAAAGATCATCTTCTAGTGTTTAACAGTTCCTGCTTCCAGAACATCCTGCCTTCTGAACTGCAGTAAAACTCAGAGCACTCTGGTCCCTGCTCTGAGGCAGCTCCAGTTGTTAAATTCTGAGAGGAGTAATTCAAGTTTGAACTGTAATTGGGGTAGGGTTGTTTTCCAGCAGTTCATCTAGCTCTGAAGGGTGACAGGGCAGAGCCTTTCAGATTACTGATCCACTTTGTCACTGAAAACTGATAATATTTTATTCAAATACTTGGATTATATGTCTTGTGTCTAAATGAAGAATGTGCATATTGCTGATATTTTGAAAAATATCATTGTTTTTAAAAACCTAGATCAAAAGACTAATTCATTCTTCAAAGTAAGGAGAACCTCCTGTGGACAATTTTTCAACACTTGACACCTTCCCAGCCAATTTACTTGTTCTCAGCAGAATAAATGGAAGTAGCTTTTCTCTAGCATGACTGCTGGCTATTTCACACTGCTACCTTGATTCTCTCTAAATGGAGCCCACAGAGAAATCATTGCAACATAGAAGAAGGGACTGAAGGTGCAGGGATCTAATTAGTTTGCAAACATGGAGGTTGTGAAGCCCTGTTTTTATCTCAGACAGGTAAGTGAACTGGGTTTAGAGAACTCATTTAGTTATTAGTGAGCACATTTTTCCTGAGATCTGCTTACATGCATTCTGTGGACACACAGTAGATGTAAAAAATGGTCAGGTGACCATTATCTGCTAGCTCTGAATCTTGCCTGACAAGTATTGAGGAGTGGTCAGCTGTGGGTGATTTTGAAGGAATTATTACAGCACTCCTTGCTAAAAGTTGCCTGCAGCCACACCATCAGTTTTTGTCATGATTTTTTCTAGATTTCTTTAGATAAAAAAGCTGTTGTTTTGTTTTTTGCCTTTGCAAATTGATGAGTGGTACAAAACAATTACCTGAAGCCATAGAGAAGGTCTGAACTTAAAGGCATTCAGCCATTTGTTTTCTGTTCAGACACGTGATTCCTTGGAATCTCAAAATGTTTGGGATATGGAGTGAGGAGAGAGAGAACAATCTCTTTGATGTATTTGCATACATGCTAAAGGCAACAAGGTGATGCCACTGCAGGAAATGCAGTTGTTAATATGTTAATAGGAGTGAATTATATTAGGCATGAGAGGTAGTTGTAGTTATTCTGCTCTACTTGACAAAAGTGTGAACCTGGTTGTGTTACTGGCTTAGGTATTCCTGAGAGCATGGGGATTCATCTTTAGAGTCCCATGGTGGTTACTTATCATTTTTACCAAGAATTATAAGCTGTAAATGTTACCTTTAAGAAGAGAAACTTCTTGTTCAATCTCAAAAAGAGATCTCTTCCCGTGCATAAAGAACTCACAAGAGAAGGGCAACGAACAATGAAAAATGAACACCTCTTTGAGGTTAAGCCAAGAAGTAATTAATCTAACTGGAAGCAATAGAGATCTTAGCTTGATATTAGGGAAATACTTCTTCACCTTAAGCACTTGAAGTATGTTGCCCACATATTCTGGCAGAAGACTTGAGTACACTACACACAAAGAGGGACAGAACCCACCCTATTTTATCATGTCTCTAGGTTGGACATACCCTGTACTTCTCTGATTGGCTTTTTTTAGATAGGGCCTTATAAATGAAGACTTCTGGTCATTATGGCTTTGTTTTGCTGGGACAGAACAATGCACTGAGATCCTTACAGGACTTAGATGAAACTGTACTGCATGCCACAGTCAGACTTCTCTCCTCTTGATTATTTAGTCTCTTATCATCCTTTCTGCAGAGCATTGTCAGTCACCATTAGGGAAGGAACATTCCCTTCTTTTCTAAAAAGGTAAATTAGATGCAGGGGAGAGTTCTGAAAATAGGAAAAAACTCTATTTTACTCACTTATGCAATAAAATGTAAGCAAATGTATTAAGCACTTTTACTCTTTGCCATGTAGGAGGTGGGAGCAGTGACTTGCTGAGCTCCCTTCATGCTCTGTGATTCCCCTTATGGATGAGATATGAGTCGGACAAGATGTGAGTTGGAGTGCTATACATCCTGTTTGGACACATAGGTGATCCCAGTAGTCACTCATGCAGTGTTCATCAAAATGTTCCTGTCTCAGAAAAGGCAGCAGTTCACTGCAGCCTGTACTCTGGCTGATAGATGTGTGAAACTGCACACTCCATAGTTCTGGATAAATGGAGTGCTTGCTTTAAAGACAGAGTGCAGGGCTCGTGAACCTGTGCCTGTACAGTGTAAATAGTGTTCAGTTTCTAGTCTCTGTGAGACACCAGTTAAAATTTTGCTGTGGTCTCAGTGGATAAATGAGGAATACCTCAAGGGTTCCTGCACTCTAGAGTTAAAGTGCTCATATGGAGAAAAAAGAGCATTTCACACAATCACTTTAATTTTGATAGACAAAAAAAGAAGAAGCAGTCAGACTTCTTATGTGGTTTTCTCAGGTATGGGTTGAAGCAGCTAACATTCATACCCTCTGCTGGGGGCCTAGGTTCCAGAGAAGTTGACTGCAGATAACAATAGTTTTCTAATAAATGTCACAAATTACCTAAGTTAGACAACTTAGACATATCCATTCTCTGATTTCTCTTCCTGGTCCAAACCCAGCCTATTTGTACATATCATTACCTGAATTCAGTTTCCCTATGCAAAGAAAAGGGACAACATTTGTACTGTTAGGTCCATGTGTACACTGCCTTGTTTGTGCAGAGACACAGCTCTGGATCAACATTCACTGCAAGATTCCATGTGCAAGTGGCTTCAGAGGAGATTTTGCAAGATGCTTCTTTTTTCTTTTTAGAAATGCAAATCTTTTACTCTCTTTCAGGAATTCACTCCCAGCCCTTTCCTCCCTTCTAATCCAAAAGCCTAAACCAAGTCTATCCAAATCACTTTCATCCCAAAATGATAAGCTCGAGGTTCTTTACACTAGTTATGTATGGGAAGGGTTGGTGGAGAGAAAGACCATCAGTGGTCACTAGGAATTGTACAGGAAGTTCCACAATTGAAGATATTTGATATTTCTTTTCCCCCAGTGTGCCATTTTGTTCTCCAATAAATGATATAATTAGGGAAGAACCATGGGAGAAAGGGGTGGTGTGGGAAGTGTGTGCACCCTCACTATTCTGGTCTCTTGATCAGGGGAGGTGGATTCCAGAACAAGGACCTAGGGGCTGGAAGGAAAGATCATCCTTATTTTAGGGAACTAGAAAAAGTGACTTTCTAACCAACAATACTGTGATATGGAGACAAAACATATCTAAATAGATGGAGTCAAATGCTGGGGAAAGAAATTAACAACTCCAGTTGTGTGACGGCACCTGGTAGTGGGAGAAAAGCCCTCACCTGCCTACAAATTTAGCTTAGACAGGACACTGGCAGAAATTTTGATATAGCAGTGGGAGGGCAGTGAGCTTCTAAAACAGCTTCCCAGTGAGTCTGTGTGTGTAAAGGGGACAACAGGCTTGCTAAACCACTTCTAAATGGAGCTAAATTGCTTAATACCACTGTGTTTACTGTGCTAGAAGACTGGATTTGTTGAGCCAGCTGAGAAGGTCAATGCAAACACTATTCTACCTCCACACTAACATAAAAACATGAACTGATTTAATTATTAGATTTCTTCAGGAGGCAGAAACATGTTAAATGCATTTTGCAACCCCATGCAGTTGTTTAGGGCCTGACACCACTGAAGCTCTGCCACAATTAACATAAATCATACAGTTTGCTGATATTAGCCAGCCATCATTACTGTGAACTAGTCTGTCCTGAGACTGTTTCCATTTAACAAGAATTGCCACTGTCTTATTTATAAACCTGCCTGCTGAAGTGGGAATTGGGATGACTTCTTGGGCAGACTAACATCCCAGAGACTAAACAGCGGCTACCAGCATTATCTGTCTCTTCTCATGAGCGCAGAATCCATCACAAAAAAACCAAGCAATTTCTGATGCTTTTTTAATGAACTGTCTCAGAGAGAGAGTGAGAGAAAAAAAAAAGTTTGTTCCTAAGTTACATGGCAAAAAATTGGCTATAGAAAGCTCTGGATTTCCTTTGTGCTTGCTTCATAGTTTGTAATATCACCAGGATTGCACTCTGAACCTTTCTAGCTAATACTACAGCCTCTTAAACACAAACATTGAATCTGGAAGCAGGCTTATTGCAAACACTCGGAGAGCAAAGAAGATAAACACAAGAAAATTGTTTCAGTATTTTGACAATCAAGTCTGAGAGCTTTTACACATTGACTCTTGACAGTTCAAGATGTCAGAATACTGGAAGTGAAGGGTAGTGACAGGAAGAAGCAAACAAAATAGGAACCCAACCCCCACAGCAAAATAATAATTAAAAGGCAGAGCATAGGGGAAGGATGTGATTTTTCCAAGGTGCTGAAACAAGAATAGAAGATTTTAGTTTGTGTGGTCAGGGTGCTCATGGGGCTTCATTAAGGCTTTTATGACTGCTGCTATTAACAAACCAACGATGTGCCCACTAAAACTCAACATCAGCTGTTGAGTATCAACACGGGAGCTATAAAAGCATAATGCTAATTTCTCCACATCTGCCTTTTCTTCTTTGTGCATAATCCCTAATTGCAATCCCTGCTTTTGGGTGTGTTTTTTGAGTGGTGACCTTCAGTTAGATGAAGGTTGATTTGTTCACACGATTGAGAAAGTGTATTAAAGTTTGACAAGCTGCAGTTCCTAAGAACTTCAGTGGCAACACCACCAAATGAAATATTGGAGCAATAATAATCCTCAGTAGCTTTTTCATCTTTGATGCCAGTTTATATTTTTTTTTCCCAAGAGGACATTTCCATGGCTGTTCTTCTGCACCCCATTTATATAAAAGAAAACTAGATTTTCTTATTGAACAGTGTTCTGGTTACATTCCTCATATCAGTACGTGATGCCTAATTTTTTTCATATCTCTGTGGGCATCTCTTCAATGATATGTACATGTGTAGTGCTGCTCTGTGTTTTTGTGTTGTTTTGTTTCTTCTCTTGTAGAAGACAAATGGGATTTTCAGCTTGGGGCTGTACCTACGTGTTCTTTTATTTCTTACCTTGCTGTCTATGGGATTTAAGCCAGTCCAGCAAAAAGCTGTTGGTGGATGCTGAGTTGACTTCCTCAGTACCTGCTTAGATCTGTGTGACCTCCTACCACAGGGACATAGAGAAACAATACAGTTGAGGTACTGAGAGGCTTAATGGTGTACCTTGGTCCTTATGTGTGCTCAGCTTCAGTCAGAAAGGCATCCTTTTATTGTCGTCTTTTGAAGATACTTGGTACATTAGTAGAAACAAGAACTTATACTAAATGTGCAACCTTCAGATACCTTTAAACAGGAGAGGGCTAAAGATATCTTTTTGAGCTTTCTAACAGATTTTTGCATGTGACTTTCACATGCACTTTTCCCAAGGCTAACACTGAAGTTACAGCACAGAGGGTAAATCTGTACATCTCACCTGTGTTTCTCAAACACTTGCGTGCATGCGCGTGTGAACACAAATGTACATGCTCTTGTTTGTCAGCTTCTCTGCTCTTAAAACTCTGCATAACACAGGCTCACACTTGAATTCAGGAAGAAGTTCTTCATGAAAAGGTTGCTAAGTGTTGGAACAGACTGCCTGGGGAGGTGGTGGAGGTGTTCAAGAAATGAGTGGGTGTGGCACTCAGTGCCATGGTCTGGTTGACAAGCCACTGATCGATCAAAGGTTGGACTTGATGATCTTGGAGGTCTTTTCCAACCTAAATGCTTCTGTGACTCTCTGACTTGATAGGCTTTGGATTTGGGCCTGGCAGCACACAGCAGTGTTTACTCAGAGCTGCTGATGGCACTATGTGAAATTGTGGGTCAGCAGAGGAAAATTGTTGAAGCTTAGATTACAGTAAAGGTTGCAGAATTGCTGCTGCCACCACAGCTGTTTTTCTTTTTGGATAGGCAGGTGTTTACTCTTGCAGAGTAAAAAAGGGAGCACTAAGCACCTCCAGAAAATGGTGCTTAGCCTGAGTGCTGGATCAGAGCATAATGGTGCAATAGGTAGGATTTCTAACTGAATGGTTTGTCCCACTGCCAAATCCAGATTTCTTCTTTAAAGCGGTCTTCTTTTGGGCACTTGGCATGAAGGAAGAAATTAATCATCAGCACAGTAGTATCCTTTCCTGTTAAATTTTACAGAATGTGGAGCTCTGTGTGGAAAAACATAGTTTTTTTCTCTTGGTGATGTAGAACTGGTTTTTAAAGTGAGTTCTGTGTCATTACAAGAGCTCAGTACTGTTCATATAACAGTCTTCTTTGTAATATTTCCTCTTCCACTTCTCACTGTGTGGGAAGAGGGCTCTGTGTGCCATACTGATCATTAAATGAAGGTTGTGAACATGCTACTCAGAATGTTGCTGCTATTATAAGCATCAAGTATGATGTCAAGAGTTTCAATTAGTCGTGCTGGTGAGTGACTTGCTGGAAGATGCTGTTTAATGGCGTCTGTAGAAGTGATCTTGGACCATTTCCTTGTAGGTGGGTGACTCATGCTCAATATGAAGCGCTGTTGCGTAGTGGGCTTGTATTTCAGGGCTTGGAAGTTGAGACAAATAAGGCAAGTTTAAATGACTAGTATTCCTGATCGTACATGCAAGGCCTTCAGCCCACAGATCACCTTGGAAACCACAGTACCTCAGGCCCACCAGCCAGCAGTGAGTGTAACAGCACCGCAAGTAGTCTGGAAGATTGTAGGGGAGGTTTCCAAGCTGGAGAGGCTTAGCTCTAGAGAACGGACCTCTTATGGTGCCAGCATGATAAGACTCTCCTGTGCATTGATAACATAGTAGTGTGTTTTTTCAGTCTTCTGAATTTAGTCTCACTACGTTCTGTTCCTTCTTAAGGTTTCCCAGGATAGATCTGAAGTATGGGACCAACATCCCTCTGCCTCCCTCTTAGGCTGCTTTTGTCATGGTAACAAGTGGTACATGATATTTATGTTACTCTTCTCTGTCGCTGGGCAACTAGACAGGGATGATGATTCCTAGGGTGTGGGAAGGGACATAGTGTTACCATCATCTAGCAGTAAGTGAGATGAATACCCTGTTGCTAATGTGTATAAAGCATAAGGTTCTTCTGCGTGATTGAAACTAAATTGTGTGTTGGGGCAAGCACACTCACTTCTTGAGGTTATGCTGAGATTTCATGTACTGCTGCTTCAGAGAACTGCAGTTTAAGGTAGCTCTAGTAGCCTTGGGTTATGTGTTGTGTTTTGTTACCAGATAGAAAAGCCCTTGGGAGGCAGCAGGGAGTAACAGCAGCTGCTGCTCAGAGGAGAACAGAGTGATTCCTTGTTCAGCTATTATTCCTGGCATGGCTGAGAGAGGGTAGGAAGAGAATTCTGCAGAGTTTTGGAGGTGGCTAAGAGGAGGAGGAAACCTTCACACTTGGTAGATGCTGTTCCTTGTTGTCCTAGTGGTGGGGAACTTCTGCCCATCCTCTTGCTGGAGTAGCTACTGGGAAATGTCTGTGACTGATATTTCAGCTAGAGGAGCCATAAAGCATGTGCTCACTCTGGAGCTATTTGGAGTGAAGGAGGCTGTGGTATGAGTCTCCACAGTTAACATGTGGTACTGTTATCTATAGAAGCCCATTGGGCAAATAAAGACCATAAGATGAGGTCAGCAAGAAGGTAGCAGGACCACAGTGCCTGCTGTATAAGTGGAAAATCATGGGTGGGTAAAGGCCTAATTGTGTAAATGATCATCTGAGAATGCTAGAGAAGAATCCCAAAGGCTTGGGGGAGGGCATTTTCATGGAATATTGCCTGCACATTTGTGTGTTCTGTCATTTGCATAGTGCAACAATTAGTTGGGAATGCTAAGAAAGACATATTAGCATAATTATACCAAATGTTGCTTTGGTTCTATAACACCTGTCACTTGAAACTTCACAAAGATTATATATACTTTTTTTAATTCATCCTTCTTTCTTTGTTTGTTTCTATGTAGACAGCTAAAATGAGATCCTGTTGGTCAGTTATACTGCAACAGTCTTCAGCTGACTCCTACTCCACCTCTTCTCGTTCATCCATTTATAGTAATAGGGGAGGAGTTCTGTGCTTTTTATTTCAGCAAAAATAAAGCAAGCTTGTTGTTTTGAAATACAACTGGGAAATACTGCCTTAAATATGTGGCTAAGTCCTTAGAATAGATTAAGAGTCTGATGTTTCTAATAATAATAAATTAGTGAGACAGTACATTTTCTGCTTGGTAACTGACTGGAAGGCAACGAGATTACTTTCAGTGTTTAGCTTCAAATATTAGTTTTCTCTTCCTTAAATTGCGTTAGTTATATCTAATTATAGGTACAGTTTGTGGTAATCAATTAGAAGCATAACGATGTGAGTTGCCTCTCTCTATAAAGAATATATTTTGACTTGGAACATTAGAAGTATTTTGAATGCTGTGTGATTTTCATTTATGATTTGATTACACAGGTAATTGAAATGTGACAGACTCTGATAACATTTTGTTGGAACAAATTGGTGAGTTCAACTTTTTTCTCAGATATATTTTTTTTTGCCTCTATAAAGGCAAAAAAAATGAGAGTTTTCAGCTGCTTGACATACAGATATTTATGAGGAATTTAATCTTTTTGCACTGGGTCTTAATTTTTCTTTTCATTGTGATGTCTGTTGGAAGGGGAAAAAAAACCAAATAAACTTCAATTTCCCAAGCTAATAAATCCAGCAACAGAGCTGTTGCTGCTCAATGACAGTAAACCAGAATTAAGTGTAATTTGGCATCTTAGGTGTAGCTTATAATGAACTTATGTCACCTCAAAACCATGCCATTGCAATTATGATATAGTAGTAGTTCACAAATAAGATATCTAGTAATTTTTGATTGTGATGAACTGCAAACCTCTGCAGGCAGCTAAAGATTGTTGTACAATATTGGGTAAATATCTGTAAATGCTGTTAACAGCTTTTTCCCTCTGTTGAAACAGAATGGCCAAGCTTATGTGAAATGTCAGTTGAAATAAGTCCTTTTTACTTCCATCTTATGATGTGTCTGGGGACTGACTGGGTCACTGCACACAAGTCAGCACACAAAATCTTAATTCAGAAATAAGCTATTCCAAATAATTCAAATGCAGAAGATATTGCATGCAATTAGATTGTACCTAGCCAAATTTTTGCCTTGAGTACCCTATTTTAGACTCCAGTCATGTAAATGTACACACTTAGATTTACTTATGAGTACATTAACTGCAGCAGGTTGTTACTTAACAATGAACCAAAATGTGTGCATATATCCCCTCAGCATTGGGAATTAAATATGTTGAGATAAATTGGTTTGTTGGAATGGGTAAAAACAAACAAAACTAGGCTAACCAGAAATTATTGTTTCCCTTTGGTGGAGAACCTGAGGAAGGAT